>NC_064418.1:14222500-14522500 GCF_023375975.1 Astyanax mexicanus | reverse complement strand
AAGCATAGCTTATAATGTTTTATGATCACAAGTCATAATGCTTAATAAACATGGCTAAAGTGGGTTATGCATTTTTATAAATATTTATAGCCATGTTTATAATGTCTTATGAATGCATTATAATATATTATGAATGTAGTTATCGAGTCTAATAAAGATGACATTCATAGAAAGTGTTACCTTGTAAACAATTGTTATGAATGTTATCTCTATTGGACTCTATAAGCACATTCATAAGATATTATAATGCATTCATAAGCTATTATAAACATGCCTACAAATATTCATAAAAATGCGTAACCCATTATATCCATGTTTATTATGCATTATAATATGTATGTTAAAATAGTATTTCTATCTTTAATAATCTAGTCACACAATGAAAGTCTGTCACTTTACTTGGATCTTACAAAGACCTGTTTTAATACATTATTATAAGTGACTATAACTAATATTATATTCAATGCAAGTATAATTCATGAGTGGTTTAAATACATTTAGAGTATTATACACGGTGTGTTTATAAGTTGAAAGCTTTTTTTGTCATAATGCATAATTCTCCAAGCTGGGACTGAGTTTCTTGGTATTTACATATAACATGCTACTAAATACAACTATAAATGCATTATGATCACAATTTATTATGCATAATAAACATGATGGCTTTGATGTATTTTACCTTTTTAGAAATATGTATAGCCATGTATATAATGCCTAATAAATGCATTATAATATGTTATTGTAGAGTTTTGTAGAGTTTGTATAGAGATGCCATTCATGGAGTTACCGTTAGTGTTACCATGACTCGGTTTGTATTCATAATTCATTACATGACAGTCATTATAAAGTATTAAGTATTCCAATGTAATACACTATCAATGCATTAATAATGCATAATGAATTCAGGACTCATAGGAAGCATTACTGTTTTTTTTTTCTAAATAATTAAGCAATAATACACGAGAGGGAGTGCTATGACATGTCATATTGGCACTGCTGTGATGCGGTCGTAGGCACAAGTCTGAAGGATTAAAATACCCTATATTAACTGGAAAATATATACAATTAAGCTTTTATTGTAATAATAACAACTCTTAACCTGATATTGGTGGCTGATAATGTGTGTAATAATGCGTATTTTCAAATCGCTGTGCTTATTCATTTTTGTGTGGGCTGCATCTTTGCCTGCGCCGCCTATTGGAGACATGACGTTTCTTCACTGTGCCTATGGGATCTAGCACCTCCCAGTTGTGTTTAATGACATCGCATTTGGTTTGTATTTGGTTTGTAAGCTCTGAATTGTTGCTAGATTACCTGTACAGTATGTGGTGGAGTAATACATGGAGAGCTTTGGTTACAGTGCATTACTGGCTGATAATGTCACTCATGAAACGCCTCTCAGCCAATCACATTGCAGGGTCGGAGCTAACTGTGGTAAATAATGGTTAATAATCATCAAAAATACACTGATTATGTAACTGTGGTTTGTTTATTTTTGTTTTAAAATACTACATATCAGTTATTCTATACTATCTATACAATGTTTGGTTTCTGGAGAAGAAAACAAAGGTGTTGGCCCACACCCTGTCCTCATCATTAGGATTTCAGCAGTGTCTGTTCCGCGGTAAGGAGCGAATAAAGTTGTTTGTTTTCTGGAGCGAGCGAATAGAATAGGTTCTCTCCGACTGTTTGAGCTCGACACAAAGCCGCCGCGGCAGACGCTCCTCACAGCCTCCTCACTTCCCAACCGTTTGGGTTTTGCCATTTGGACTTTTAAGTAGCAAACGTATTCCCTGCAGAGTTCATTAATCATTTAATCCTGATACCGACAGCTCTCCTGTACGAACATCTTGCTTTAGGTACTTTTATTCCTTGTAATAAAATATTAACGCCGTATCCTCTATATATTCAAGTACAGGCATCAATATTTCCTTCTTTAAATACTTAATATGCAGGGCAGCTTCATTCCTTTCAACTTTTAAACATGAGGAGTGCAAAAGTCAGAAGCTCTGATGTCTAACTCAGTGAAATACTTGAATGAAGAAGATCAGATGTTGAGCATAATGAAATGTAAATCACGCCTGGCACAGGAGTCACTCCCCCTTCACCTGCGCAACACATACACGCCTTATTAATCTATTCATGTGGAGGTGTTTCGCTGGGGTTTTTATCCCTCGCAGATGTTGCAATCCGCAGCACTGCCGACGGAGAGCGTCGCGGAGCTAAGCCGGCTTTGAAGAACATCAGTCGGAGTTCAGGAGAGGGAAGCTTGGCCTGAGGAAGCTCACATTCGGCAAGGCTTTGCTCCAATTACGGATATGTACACTGCTATAGCTTCAAAATGTACCTCTCACTCTCCAGTCCATAGAGCTCATATACACCAATGAGCCAAACCAACATGAACACAAATCTCCCTTCAAGCATTCACTAAACCGGCGCTTTCCATCCATGGAAATCCTTCCTAGAAGGACTTGAAGGAGTCAGAGACTAAAGGAACTTCTGCTAAGGCTATTCTTGGCACCAGATACCACAGAACACCTTTAGAACACCTTCAGAAGACCATGCCTCAGGGGCCAAGTGGTCCAGCAGTCTAAATTGCTGCCACTATGATCAGAAGATCGCTTGCCATCAGCTACCAGAGCCTTGAGAGAGCCCAATTGGTTTTGTTCTATCGGTCTGGGTGGGTAGATGGCACTCTTCTTTCTTCTCATCACTCCAAAGGGTGATGTCAATCAGCACATATGTCAAAGGCATCTGTGAGCTGATGTATTTGAAACAAGTCGCTGCGCTTTCCTTTCGAGCGCGCTGTGATGCTACTCAGCAATGCAGCATCAGCAGCAGTTTGAAAAGAGGTGGTGATTGACTTCACATGTGTTGGAGGAGATATAGTGCTAGTCTTCACTCTCCTTGTGTTGAAGCATCATTTTGGATGGGGGATATAAAGCTGACTAGCAGCTAAATGGGTGGGACAATTGGCCTAGCTAAATTGGGAGAAAATGGGGGAAAAAATGGAAACAAATTATAAAAAAAGAAGACCATGCCTTTACTGGTGAATAGTAAATTGAACACCAAAGTATCATGTATAGATAGGACTCTATTAATTAATTAAGTGACTTCTAAAGGATATTGATTGCACTGGATTTTATTTAGAGGGTTCAGAATGAAGGGGGCTGCATACTTTTGTATGTCACACTTTTCTTTAGATTTGTATATGATTAAAATGTTGAAAACCATGTATCATTTTCTTTCCACCTCACAGTTATGTGCTACTTTGTGTTGATCTATTGCTTAAAATCTCAATAAAATAAAATACATTGTGGTTGTAAGGTGACAAAATGTAAAAAAAAAGGGGTATGACTGTATCTACAATATAACCAGGTATATTGTAACTAATAACAAAAATACTATAATTTATCAGCATCAGCGGTGCTCCAAATCACACGGTAAGATCTGCTGCTGGGAGTTTGTGTATAATTAGGTGATAATTGGGATGTAATTAATTAACACGCCTTTGCTCTGAAGTGTTTATGCGCCCTCATGCGTCGTAATGGACTATGTTAAATACACCCCTGTCCTCCTCCTGTTAGAAGAAGCAACATACTGCTAGTGTTTTCATGCTCTGTCAGTGTTATATAATTGTTCCCACTCTGCTCTGTTGCATGGCAGGTAAAGCCTGTGGCTGCTGCTGTATATGTGTGTGTGTGTGTGTGTGTGTGTGTGTGTGTGTGTGTGTGTGTGTGTAAGAGAGACTGCGTGTGTGTGTGTGTGGTCTACTGAGTCGGCGCTTTAGCCACGCTTCGCTAAGCTGCTGTCATCTTGCATGACATTTTTCACCTGGCTTGTGTCGCTGGCAAATGCTCGGCCTCCCCGCACCTGAGGCCAAGCCTGGTGTCTCTCTCTCTCTCTCTCTCTCTCTCTCTCTCTCTCTCTCTCTCTCTCTCTCTGATCTAATATGACGTCTCGGGGGACTACCCAGCGCTTTGTTATGTCTGCTCCATTACCGGCTCAGCTGAGGCAATCGGTTCAGGTTTACCTCTGTCTGAGTCTGTGTGTCTGCCTGTGTGTATGTGTGTGTGTGTGTGTGTGTGTGTGTGTGTGTGTGTGTGTGTGTGTGTGTGTGTGTGTGTATACTGGAGCCTGGTTGTTTTTTCAGCAGAGATGTTCAGATGGATCTTGCTGTTTTGGAGGCCTAAAGCCTCCCTCATTTTTATTCAGAGCACAAAATCAGCTATAACATTAAAAACCACCTCCCTTATACCCTGTACACTAGATATACTTCCAGCATTTAACACAACTCTAAACTAACAGAGATTTAAGGCCCTATTTTAGCAATCTTTCGGCATGTCAGTGTGTCTTTGCTATCATAACAGCGGGAAAAGTATGCCTTGCATACTTTTATTATCATGTGCAAATAGCTCAAAAAAGGCTTAAAAATGAGCAAAAGGCATGTACTAACTCTCTTAATTATTTATGGGTGTGTTTTAGGCGTAGCATGCAATACACCAATCAGCATGTTACTTGACATTTTCATTTAGGAGTCAGGTGCACGCTGACTTTGGTGGATTGCTATTTCAGGCTACTTGGATGTATCACACAGCTAACTGGATGTGTCCAACGCTTCTCAGCAGAGGAAACTGACCTGCTCATTCATGCATGTTCATTCCATTTACTGTGTCCATGTACATGTATTGGGCATGCGTCCATGTTGACAAGATAGCAATTTAAACAACGCAGATGCAAGAACTGAACATCGACCATTAGCAGGGTGTGAGAATTGTGAGAATGGCCAGGTCAAAGCCCTGATTTTAATCCAATGGACATGTTGTGGAAGGACATGAAGCAAGCTCTTAATGTGAGGAAAACCATCAACATCCCAGAGTTAAAACTGTTCTGTACAGGAACATTGGCTTAAATTCCTTAAAGCTGGTGTGCAGGACTTTTAGTTCATCTCAAACTTTTAGTTGCAGTTTTGGTCCCACTTTATAATAAGTGTCCCTAAATACTATGTAGTTACACGGTAACAATGCATGTAACTACAGTGTAACTACCGATGAAGCACACATTGTTACAGATTAACTACAGAGGTACAGGTTATGTAATTACACATGTATATTAAGGTTAATTTTGAGTTGTGTAAGTACACGAGTACTAGGGGGAGTGTACTTACACATGTAATAGAGCAAGTGTACTTACACAGGTGTAACGACGTGTGTGTACTCCATCAGCCCTAATTACATACTGGACAATAGCTGTTGGATAAGTGTATACTCAACTTATCACACACACTATTACACATGTGTAAGTACACACACATTGTTACACATGTGTAAGTACACTTACTCTATCATTTGTGTAAGTACACTCACCCTGGTACACATGTGTACTTACACAAGCCAAAATTAACCTTAATACACATGTGTAATTACATAACCTGTACCTCTGTAGTTAATCTGTAACAATGTGTACTTTATCAGTAGTTACACTGTGGTTATATGGATTGTTACCATGTAACTACATAGTACTTAGGGACAGTTATTATAAAGTGGGACTGCAGTTTTTGCTGCAAAGCAAAGATTCACATACTTTTCCCAGTTACTAATATGTAATATTGGATCATAAATATTGGTTCTTTATCATAAATAAACAACATTGTAAAGAACATTGTCTCTTTTATTTAACTGATTGATGATTCCCTTTATGTACTTTTAGGACTTGCGTAGATATCTAATGATGTTTTAGTCACACACTTCCAAGCACCACTGTAGTTAAATTTGTCTCAAAATCACGGTGAATACTGGTTTAGTTCACCACTACTGCAAAGAAGGAGTCTAATAAGCTTCTCTGTGAGTATCAAACCACTCTGTATGATGTATTTATTGCTTGGCATGCTTACTGCAAAATACACTATACTAATATATTAAATTGCCTAAATAACCATCTCTAACTCTAGTAAGCACTCAAGTTTCAACTTCACGAAAGAAAAAACAAGAAGAAGAACAAAAAATAAGAAGCCCTCACACTTTAAGCCCCGCCTCCTCCTCTCTCTATTACCCACTCTTCCCTGCCAACTTGGAGGGACATCACACACACGAACACACCGCACTCTGGGCCATTCCACTTGGCTCTAACACCACCTTCCTATCCCACCGTTCCCAAATCTCCCACCGAGCCAAGCTCACCTCTACACATCCTACAGAGGGGAAGCCCACTGGTCCGGGGGGCCGCCCGCTACAGGCCGCTTCACTTTAACTGCACGCCCCAGGGTCCACATAATCTCCCCTCGTCGTCTCTGAACTTGCCTTTGAAGTGCCGGTCCGTGGAGATGGCTAACGGCTAATGGCTAGGCGCGGATGATTCAGATGTTCAGATTGGCAGAGGGTTAGACGGGCTGCGACAAAGAGAACTTCGCCTGTTTGAAGTTCGGGCTCGGCTGCGGCGAAGGGCGACGGTAACAATGAGGCGAGAGTCTAAAGAGCGTTTCGGTGCTGCTGTAAAAAATACCTTCTTAAAATGGAAAATATAATTTTTTGGGGGGTTTTGAACAATTTAAGAGCGAAAATGGGAAACATAGCAAAGGTTTGGGTGCTTAAACGACTAATATACACCTGGTATTATTAGCATGCTTCCTGGGTAATCTGGTCAGAAGTGGACAACACAAAGTACAGGTGTGAACAGGATACAGTGTCTCATGGGTGCATCATAATCCGATCACTTAATCCACATTCGGAGGTGATCAGAGATACATATGACCACATTATCATTGTAGTTTAAATGCTAAAGTGTCTCGATGTGTCCCCAACAGCAAAAACGTGCCCACATTATCTATTAATGGAAAATACAATATGTAAAAAAAAAAAAAAAAAAAAAGTGACAACACTGAATACCATCCTGGGGGGGTTAGTTAAACACTCTACAATAACAATTCTATAGCTCATAAATAAAGGTAATACTCATGGATGGTCTATCTTTCTGGTTATACGTGTTTGTGAATAAGACAATGATTTGTGTTAATTTATTTAGTGTCTCAATGCCTTTATCTCCAGAGATGATACTGCAAGAAGTGTTGTCACATCTACCCTTCCTTCTGGGCAAATGGCAGGGTCATTGTGGTGATTGGTTGGGAAATTAAGTGATGTAGAATTAGAGTTTAAGTCTCCTGGTAGAACTTTTACTAAGGCTTTATAACTTTAAAATATTTGTTTCACTTCCATCCACTAATACAAAACCACAGCTTTAATTAAGCTTGCGTTCAAGCATTTTATTATGTGGTTCACAGTTTGACCAATGACTGATCATATACATATATACATATATGCCAAGGGCTTTAATCAATACAAATTCTAGACCCAGCTTGACACATCTTTTCATATACCAAAAAGATGATATTTTAGGGAAAAAGGTAAAAAGGATACACGCTCAGCTTACATAAAACTCATGCTAGCCACAGGCTAACATGCTAACCACTAAGTTAAGTTAAGTAACTATTAATTTTCTTGATTAATTATTTTTTTTAGTTATGTGTCACGCCTGGCGCTGAAAGCTTTCCTGTCTCTTCCACACTCATCTCTACGCTACCGAAAAGACACTCACCACACACTGACATCACACCTATTCATGATCAAGTCACTGCACACGTCACCTTCAGGAAGTTGATCACCAGAATACTGAACACCTGCTCTCGCTCCTATACTGTATATACTTATATATATATATTCCCTAATGCCACTAAATGCATGCTGAGTATTTGCAGATTTTTCCACGTAAAAAGTGTTATCCCCTTGCCTGTGTTAGCTCCCTTGTTTTTGACCTTGTTTTGTATTTACCGACCCTGATTCTTGTCTGCCCTCTGAAACTGCCTTGCTGTGTATGACCTTGTTTTTGGTATGTTTAACCTCTATTGCTGCTGTTTAGCGGTGTTGACCTTGCTCATTCTGTCTACTGATACATTTGTCTGGTACACTATCCAATAAAGTATATTTTGATTTGCATCTTCGCGTGTTTGAGTACTGTGTATAATGTGTAAAATGTGCAGTATCCATGCATACATCTTAAATTGTATGGAAAGATCAAGAATTATTATTGTCTTTAAAGTACGGCAATTGTTTGAAATACATTTTGATGTTTAAAAATTATATTTGAATTGCATTTTACATATAAATATACAGCATTTCTTTTTTTCTGTATATGTTTGGTATGGGTTGGTATGAGGCATACAGTAGCATTGCATTGGAACCATCCATTACTGTCGAAGTGCATACAGTAAGAAGCCCATATGATTGTGCATGGCAGCAGCTAACCTTATTTGTAGCTTCTTGCCCTGCTAGCTAATGAATAATGCATGCATGCCAGTAGCAAGTATGTGGTGTGTGTGTGTGTGTGTGTGTGTGTGTGTGTGTGTGTGTATGAGAGTGTGTGCGTCAGCCAGAGATCAGGAAATGCTCTGCTCGAGGAGCCCTTGCCCTAACTTAGCAACCTCCAACCATGCTGTCTAGCATCGCAGTAGCTCCGCAGATGAAAGCGTGGAGTCAAAAGGCCAGTGCTGTTCTGTATGTGTGTGTGTGTCTGTGTGTGTGTGAGCACAATCTACTAGCGAAGATATACTCTCGCCTCAAGCTCAGTTTTATCCCTCCACTCCACTGCAGCCGGAATCCTCAGGAGGATGTCGTAGTCCAATAACGAAGCTGAACCCGGCTCTTGGCAGGTTCCGGCTAACATCTGTGCGCTAGCAGGAGGAACAAACAGAAGTCGGAAAACAATCGATACTTAATCTCGCAATTACGACTTGACTTATGACAACATCAATAAGCGGGGTTGGAGGAATGGCGGTGATGAAGGTTGGAGTTGGAGGAGAGCACAAAAGGTGCTAGGTGTTACGCCGAGAGGTTGCATACATCAAGTTCATGCGACCCCAAGACTTTCCTTGGGCTTCTGACCGCCGGAATAAACGAATAAACGAGGAAAAAAAGGGCAGATCACCTCATTAGGGAGTTTTGAGCTCATTGCCTCACAAATCATTAGAAGAGAAGGAGATGTTTGCTGCGTCTGCGCATATGCGAAGACTCTTGATTACTCCTAACACAGGCCAAAGGATATGCAGGCCAAAGCATTAGCATCCAGCTAATAGCCAGGCAATACAGTGCAATACAGCCTATTCCAATGATATCCGGCCATACAACAGGGCCCAATACGCATTCATACCCATTCATCTGGACTCTGGACCCTCACAAACGGTTCACACTAGTTTGCAGTTAAGAGAGAGAAAGAGAGAGAGCAGCACCTTTGCTAATGAGAAGCAGATGGTAGCAGCCCGAGTCCCGCTAGCTCCATCTGCGGAAAGCAGGTGTCTGCCAACGGGCCACGAGTCAAGCACTACCTGACCCAAGACAAATATCTTAATTTAGAGAGCTTTATCCCTCGGATATCCCTTCCTCGCGCTTGCGTTTCCTTCTCCTTGTGTGAGCTTGTCTCACTGGCTGCTAGTACTGTATGTTCTACCTAAGCCATTTAAAAAAAAATACTAACACTGGCGATGACTGATAATAAAAGAGCAAATGGGTCGCTTAGCATTGTTTAAACCTTTTTTAACCCTTTGAACTCTAGGCTCTTTTGGTGTGTGGCTCTGTGGTCTTATAACACAGTAATTATATCAGACAGACACATGCCATGAGCTCTTTTACTCCAGAAGCCATACGGCTGCTGAAAAATGTAGTAATTTAAAATGTAAAAGGAAGCAGAATTGTTATATTTTCCTGGAACTGATAATGTTTTGGTCAAAATCGTACCAAGTGCCTGTTTTTTTTTTTTTTTTTGAATGGATAGACTTTAAATATATTCACATCTAAGATATCTTTTCAAAAATGGTTAGACTAGAGTGTTTATGAGTTGAAAGCATAAGAATATTGATGATAGTTCATTACATGGCTTATTACTTTGACAAAGTACATGGAGAAACAGCATCAGGCGGGCTTTTTTTTTTCTTTTTCTTGATAATCACACCTCTAGGATACATGTAGATACTAAAAACCTTACAGCCTATGCCTTTCTGTATTATGATCAGGACACACAAAGAAAACTACGGTAACACTTTCTATGAATGTCATCTTTATAAGACTCTATAAACATACTCATAACACATTATAGTGCATTAATAAAGCATTATAAACATAGCTATACATATTTATAAAAATGTATAACTCATTATAGCCAAGTTTATTATGCATCATCAACTGTGATAATAATGCATTAATAGCTGTGTTTATAACATGTATGATGTATATACATCAATAACAAGAAACTCAGTCCCTGCTTACAGACTGTATCATGACTAAAAAGGCTTCCAACTTACAAACACACCCTCAATAATCCTATAAATATATTTTATATACTCATTAAGTAGTCTTGTCTTAATTAAAATATTATTTATAGTCTATTATAATGTATTATAACAGGTCTTTGTGCGCTCTAAGTAAAGTGCCAGACTTTCATTGTAGGATTAGATTATTAATGATAGAGAAATACAATTTTAGCATGTATATCATAAGCACAGCTTATATTGTATTCTGATCACAGGTCATAATGCTTCATAAACATGGTTATGCATTTTTATAAATATTTATAGCCATGTTTATAATGCCTTATGAATGCATTATAATATGTTATGAATGTGGTTATAGCATCCAATAAAGATTGCATTCATAGAAAGTGTTACCAAAACTACATACAAAAATGTTAACTAAACAAATAAAAAAAGTTAAGTACAAACTAACTACTTAGTAAAACTGTGCAAGTAAAATAAAAACTATTGCCATACTCCAGTATGGCTCGGCTCAACCCGCATCACTCAAAACCCACAGGAAACAAACATCCAGACTCTTCTCTGTGCTGGAGGACCAAGGTGGTGGAATGAACTTCCACTGGTTGTCAGAACAGCAGAGTCACTCGCGGTCTTTAAACACCGACTAAAGACTCATCTTTTTAAAGAGTCTCTAAACTAAACTAAAAAAAAACCTCCTAGGGTTCTAAACATGATCAAGCTCTGTGTCTCTTGATCCTAGTCTACAAACTAGCTTTGGATATTTGAAGTAACATTGAAGCACTGTTGTAAGTCACTCTGGATAAGGGCGTCTGCTAAATACCTTAAATGTAAATGTGTTATTGTTTGGGGGGAACAGAGGTTCTCTCTCTCTCTCTCACTCAATCTCTCTCTTTCTTGTTCTCTCTCGCTCCTGTTGTCCAGTAGATGGAGGTTTTGAGGTGGTGCTGATGTGTAGTAAAGCCAGCCAGCACAAGCACATCATTGTGGGCTACAGTAGAGACAGCCACTGCACTGCCCCCATCACTCCACCCCCCTCCTCCACTGCCCTGCCTGTCACAGCTGTGCATGAACAAGCCCAGGGGCACAGCAGGGCACAGCACAACATACATCACTGTGGACACTGTGGGGGTCTCTTTAGAAAGCACACCAAAGGACCAAAGAGTGCAAGTGTCCTTTTAAAAATATAGACACGATCCATTAATCAATCCAAGTGAAGACCTGGCTTTGTTCAGGACTTGAATCAACATACTTATAGGATCCAAATTAGTTCATGTTTCAGACATACTAGGCACAACTGAATTTATTATTCCAAGCGTTTTTCCTATAAATTTAATCAACATATTTCTTTTTATCTTTTCCCACCTCTACAATGTCTTCAAAATTTAAATTAAGTATACTGTAGTGTCTCACTAAAACTCCATTATTTTATTTTGTCCATTAAGTTAGGAGACAGTTTTTTTTATCTATTTGTATAGTGAATTAAGATAAAATAAATGAATCCTTTGTAAAATCCCACAGCAGGAAAACTGCAGCATTAAAGCAGCACAAAGTACAGAGCAGAAGAAGTGTCAGTTAATATACAAACAATATATAAAATTCCCATTCTGTATGATCATTGATATAGCATATAGGTAGATAGTAAATAAACATCAAATAAATAGTAAATATGTGGTTGTATTGCACATAGTGATGGTGATGGTAAACAGACTATGATATACGTGGTTAATTTAGATATTGCACATATGAGAGTAGAGAAGCACTACAGCAGCTATAAATAAACTGTTTTATTGCACATAGTAATAAACAATACATCACTGACTACTAAGAGCAGCCTCTGTTAGTAGACAGCAGTTTTATATTTATTACCATGTGCAATAAAACTGTTTACATATTGCTGCTGTAGTATTTTTTTAATGTGTCACAATATAAATTTTAAGAAAAAAAAATATCTATTTTATCTATTAATTTACTTTTTTTTCCGTTTTTGGGTTGGTTTAGAACATTCGATTTTTGTTACAGGATGCAGAAATAAAAAAAAATGTAGATATGCAGATATCTAGAGTGTGTGTGGAAGTGAGGAATAGTCCAGTAAGTGCAGGTAAGGAATGAGTTGAGTGGGAAGTTCAGGGGGCAGAATGCTGTATAATATGGGAAAGTTTGATGGATGCAGTGTAAAGTAAAGTGCAGAGCGCAGTATTTGTATTGGTGTCAGTCAGTGGGGTGGGTTTGGCAGAAAACTGTTCTACTGGCTGTTCCACAGCCTGGTCGCCTGGGGGAAGAAGCTGTCTCAAAACTGGTTCTGGCCTCCTTCCACTCTGCAGCTGTGAGAACAGGGAGCGGCTTGGATGAGAGGGGTCCTTCATGACCCTGCTTCTAGACCTGCTGAGTTTGGAAGGCAGGGGTGCAGAGCTTTTTTCCCTAGGCAACTGGACCTTTCTGGAGGCAGTGAAGAGGTAGAACAGATAAGTCAAAGCTTTTGACACCAAAGTCTCTAGGCTTTTATTTCATTAGATTTTTCTTATGTATTTTATGATTCCCAAAAGCAGCTCCTATACAATATGATGGTGACCATGGATGTAGTTGAAGAAGAATTGATAAAACAGTGTTGCTACAGCTATATTCATAATGCTTTTTTTTTGTTTTCTATTATGGAACTTCTAAAGCAGAAATTAATGGTCAGACACTTTTAGGCTGAATGTTTAGATTATACATTTTAGGTAATACATTTTAAGTTTTTGCTCTGTAACATTTATGCATATGCATGATCAACATGCACAGACATGCGAGATGTCATGTCCTATTAAAGCTATAGAGCACTGCACGAACAATGCCAGCCAGACGTCTGTGGTCAGAATTGTTCCCACCCAGTGATTCTGAAATGATCTTTTAGTCACATATTTATGAATTCCTTTTGACACCATGCTGATTCTAGACCAATAAGGTTTAGTGTTTACTGCTTTTTTCAATCTGATTTCTTCTATCAATCTTTCAAAACACTTTCAATGATGTTGAGGTCTGGACTCTGGGGTAGCAATCCTTTCAGTGCATCCTTTCTTGTCCAAAAGAAGAGCAAGAACTGGATTTTTTTTCCTTTTCTTTCCTGTTGTACAGCTGTTTGGAACTGTTTATCTGAGAGGAGGTCGTTTTGATGGTTCACCAGGTCTTGCCTCCTGTTTTTTTTTTAAGTATCTTTGAATCATTTTTTGTACTACACTTTTGGAAAATATCCCTTTATAAAGACATTTTTTAAAGCACCTCTTTTAAGATTGGGGTGGAAAAGAAATAGTTCTACTGTAATATTATCATTTGAAAGGATTTAAAAACACTACATCGTTGCCAGTTGAGATATCTGAGTACTGAAGGTAATATGTGGGCGTAGTAGTGGAGAGCAGGCTTGTCTGAGGCCTAGGGGAAGCAGGCAAGCACATCAGAAACAAAGCGCTCAACGTTGCTCAGTGTTAAAGACGCGGAAAAGCAACATGCACCCAGAAAGGGCGGCGGGGTCGAGGGCAGTCAGCGAGCTGGAAACCGATTGGCCACGCTAGCCGTAGGAAACCGACGGTAGCAAGGGTACCCCTTGATCGTGGCTGAAAACTGTCGGCACGGAGGCATTGTTAGCCTCTCCCCAGGCGTGGCCTTTTAGAGCTCGGAGTGCATGCGCCGCCGCAGGAAGCCCCTCACCGCTGAGCTTCTCCTGTGTACTGTCCATAATGCTGCCTTCCTCTCTTTCTCCATTTCTTCCTTTACTGTATCCTCCCTCCTATACCCTCTCGTTAGCCTCCACTCTGGCCGCCTGATGGGATCTTGTGGTCAAACTAGCTCTTATTAGTGTCCACTCAGAGAGATACACACACACTTTGAACCCACAAAGCCTTTCGTTCCTCTCAAGGGAAAGTGGTTAAGCATGAGGTTTTGTAATATGGACAGAGCTATGTATATACAGTATAATGCAAAACAGCAAATTATTAATATTGTTTTTTTTTTTTTTTTTTGCTAGAAGCTAGGAGCTGGGTTATGCAAGCTTGTTTAACATCACCCTATTCTACAGTACCAATCAAAAGGTTCGAATATAAAGAAAAATACATGGAATTATTTAGTAAACGGAAAATGTTTTAAACAAATCAGATTATTAACACTTTCTATGAATGTCATCTCTATAAGACTCTATAAACATTCTCATAACACATTATAATGCATTCATACGGCATTATAAACATGCCTATACATATTTATAAAATGTATAATTCATCATAGCCATGTTTATTACGCTATCGTGAACTATGATTATAATACATTAATAGCTGTGTTTATATTGTATTATATGATATAATAATATACTGTATTATGACTAAAAAGCTTCCAACTTATAAACACACCCTCAATAATCCTATAAATATATTTTAACCACTCATTAAATATTCTTGTCTTGAATATAATATTAGTTATAGTCAATTATAATGTATCATAACACGTCTTTGTGCGCTCTAAGTAAAGTGACAGACTTTATTAATCATAGATATATACTATTTTAACATATATAACATATATATCATATGTATTTTGATCACAAGCCATAATGCTTAATAAACATGGCTATAATGGGTTATGCATTTTCATAAATATTTATAGCCATGTTTATATTGCCTTATGAATGCATTATAATATGTTATGAATGTAGTTATAGAGTCTTATAGAGATGACATTCATAGAAAGTGTTACCCAAACCAAAATACTATTTATATTTTAGATTCTTTAAAGAAGCACCTTATGCTTAGATAACAGCTTTGCACATCTTGGCAATTTTTTTCAGTCAGCTTTATAAGGTAAGGCCCTTGTTTAATGATCTATAGGCGAGCCGTCAACTACACCTTGCACATTTGAAAAGTACAAAAGGCATGCACTAATTCTCTTAATTAATTTGATTTGTTTAAATATAACATGAAAAAAACTGTCAGTGTTTCTCTTTTTATTCCTTTTAAGAGCAAGGTGAACTCTGACTTTGGCACATTGGTATCTTAACAGTGCAGCACTTTTACGCATCTCCACAGAAGATACTGACCTGCGTGTTCATGCTGTGAAGGTGCACCAGCAGGTCATTTTTAGGGAACAACTATGTTATTTTATTTTGTTGATTGTTGACGTAAAAGTTGGATTTGCACATTGCAGTGTGTCCGTGTGGTTGTAGAGAGTGGGTGGTTACGATGCACTCAAGTATCTATGATAGGATTGGCTGATACTGGTACTGTAGATATTAATCTATACGTAAATATACATGTCAACCTTATCTAAACCTTTGTACTGAACCTAATTTTGACCATTAAAAATGTAGGAGTTTTTTTGGAATTCTTCATGAATTTATATCAATTTATTAAATTTTATATGCGCCAAAAATGTTCTGTGTTCCAAAAACTAGTCCTCACCCAAGTTGAGCTGCTTTTTTTAGCTCTTTTTTTTCCATAGAAGACTGTTCCAAACAGAAAGGAACCAGCACACAGATTGACGCAACTGCAGCTGGCACAGCCGACAGTTACCCATAATTCTCTGCAAAATAAAAAGAGGACAAAATGGGTACAAGTGTTGGAAAATGAAACTTCTGGAGCATAGGTAATTTTTTAATGATTTAAAATGGAGATATTATACTTCTTTTTATACAAGTTAGAATATGTATATGGGTTATATAACACATATTCATGAAGTTCAAATACTGTAAGCTGTTTTTGGCCACACCTCATGTTTATGCTGAGCGTCTACCGCAAATTAGTGTTTGCTTGTGTTAAATTGCAAAACACAAACAAGCTAGCTCATGTTTAACTGTGATACATCTCCCTCATCTGCTGAATTGCCACAGGAAGTGGGTACAGATCCCTTCTTCAGACAAAGTCTGCTATCTGTGTACTGTCCAAGGTTCTCAACCAAAATGACCAAAATGGCTGATCTTCAACTGATCTATTGGGTGGGGCTCTGGTGGGCATTTATGGGTGAAGGGTGGTGCCAGGGTGGTTATGTTATTACAGGTTTCTTGTGTTATTGTAATGTCACGATAAGAAAGCATCCAAACGGCTCATAGAAACATTACGATTCCAAAGACTTTCAGCTGTTCACAGAAAACAGATAGATGGATTTTTTTTAATCTATTAGACACTCCTATCGAGTTACTATGTGTAGAATCATGCATAAAACATATCCTTCAAATCATAATTAAGTATCAGGTGTTTCTAATGGAGCATCTAATGAAGCCTGATATGTTTTGTAAGTCGTAGAGACAAATCTGACACAGATACAACAGTAAATTATTTCTATTAATGAATTGTTGATGAATTATAAGACAGATGTTGGAACATCACACCTATTTTGGCTTGCTTTGTAAGACTGAATGTAACCTAACAAGTTTCAAATCCCATGTAGCAGCTCTACAGCAACATTTACACATTTATTAATGTGCTCATCTTCATCATTATTTATAATTGCTTTTAGTTTGCTCTTTGGTTAAAGCCCGGTGTGGATGAATTTTTGATAAATAAAAGGCAGGCTCATTACTTATCACTTGAAGAATCTAAAAGCTTTTAATGTACAGTACGTACACCCAGATGATTAATTCAGAAGATGCTGCTGAAGACGTTCTTGCAGCTCATTGCACCTGAGACGTGTATAATTAAAGAGAGTAGTGAACTTCTACTAGGATCTAAGGACCATTTTAAAAATGTTTAATCTAATTTTTCTTCATCTTCTTAATTCAGCTATGCTTCGGTTCTGTTCCACCTCTACTGTCTCAGCATGCTGATTGGCTAGAGCCCAGGAATGACTCTGCATGCTCCAGCTCCTCCCAAATCACCCATTTCAGTTGATCAGGTTTAGAAGTTGGAATCACATGGCGTCTCATGATACAATATTATCACAATATGTTACTCATGATTATAATGATATCACATTACTGTGATTCTGCGATACTCAATACACACAAGACTATTCTCTATGATACTTTACAGAATCTGTTACTGTTACTGAAGACGATAAAATACCTAATTAGCAAATACCAGGAATTTTGTATTTATTATTATTATCATTAATTATATTATTTATTGCTGTTTTTTAGCCTATTCATTTGGTTATTGAAGCAGTAGCAGTAACTTTCATAAGTTACATTGGTTGTGTTTTGGGCCTAACAAGAAATAAACCAATCAATTACCATTTCCTTTTAAGAGCCAGGTGAGCTCTGACTTTGGCAGATTGCTATTTTAATGGCGCAGCTACCTGGGTGTGTCCAGCAATTCTCAGCAGAGGAAACTAACCGGCTTGTTTACACTCATTCATTCTGTTTATCATTGATGTAAACGTTTGCATAGAAACCTGTTATCAATTGGTTAATAATGAATAATTAATTAATAATAATTAATTGATAATAATAATAATAATAATAATAATAATAATAATAATAATCACAATAATCATAATAATCATAATAATCATAGGACTAGGCTTGTCCAAATATTTTCATGCCATTGTACATATAAAAATGTGCCAAAAGTCATAGGATTGATGTATGTAAATTAATAATAAAGTATTACCCTACAGAACAGCTAGAACATTCCATTTCTAAAGATGCCAACATGGCAAAAGTAATACAGTATAACATGATACAAGTTGGATGGCTAATTTTGCTGGTACTTGTGACCATGTGACAATAAAGGGAATTCTGATTCTGAATCTGAAGTTCTTGTTCCATGACTTTTGGCATGTCCGTGTATTTACCATTAATTGCCCAATCACAACTCGAGGTAACTGAACTGAACTTGTGAACTTATTCACAAACAGTGGGAATTACCAGCTGAGCCCCTCTAAACCACTATGACTAGACCTCAACTCAGACTGTGTTTCTCACGAAGTATTATCTTCATAAAACCCAAACAAATGCGGTCACAGTTCCTGAAAGCAGTTCCTAATGTTCTCAGTTCAGCCAGGTTCAGATACTCACGCTGTGATTAATCCCAGCGGTGCACATGCTGTGATTAATCCTCTGCTGGAACCAGATTTTGCACTCCTTTCATAGGTAGGAAGAAAAGCATCTGCAGCTGTGAAGAGCCACCGTGTTCCTGAATACTGGGGTAATAATAATTTAATTTTCCTGATCTGTGTAGCGTGATTCACGGCCTCCGCTGAGAAACCATATATTTGTGAAGTGATTGAAATGTCTTGAATTTGAAATGAATTAATAACAAATTTGACCTAAAAAGAACTGAACTTACTGCTTAGGTTTGACATAATATTTAAATTAGTAAAGAGCTCTCAGATAAAAAAAAAACAACAAACAAAATGAGAAAAAGCATAGAAATGCAAATAATGAACAAATGCAATGTTTCTTACTTTTGTTTGGACTTTAATTTGATTGCAAACAGTATGAACCCAATATATTCTGTGTTTTATCATTTAAAAGTACTACTTTTATATTTCAGGACAGATCTGCACACTCTTGGTGTTTTAATCTCAGTGTCTTCATGAGGGAGAGTCATCTGGAATAGTTTTCTCAGCGTCTTAAAGGAGTTTCTGGAGGTGCTGAACATTAGTTGCTGCTTTTCCTTTACGCTGTGAAGCTCCAGCTCATCCTAAACCACCTTAAATCACCATCTCAGTTGATCAGGTTTAGATCAGGAGGTTGTGGAGGACAAACACTTACACCTTTTTTTTTTACTGTTAATTACGTAATTCCATAATATGTGTCCCTTAATTGTTTTGATGTTGTTAATATTAATCATCAGCGTAGAAAATACATTTTAGAAAGAGGTGTTAGAAATCACATCATTGTTTGTTTTTTGTTGCCAAGATAGCAGTACGCCTGAAGTGCACCTGAACACACATAATTTTAAGAACACCATGCCCATCAGTGTGGATATATTCACAAGCACTGTGTCACGGTGCCAAACACACAACAGACACACACGGATACCAATCACACAACTTAAACTTAAATTAAATACAGGGCTAAAGTCCGGGATATAGGCAAGGTCAGTAACAAAAGGGCAGCGCAGCAGAGACAAGCAACATACCAGTGTGAGCAGGCAAGGAGGTCATACAGAGAATATCCAAATAATGAGTATAAGGGCAAGGCGAAAGGGATGTCAACTATACAAAAACAGATTGAGAACTAGTAGGCTAACAAAACAAGTAATGGGGCTAGGCAAAAAATTGGTCAAATACACTAAAGAGAGTTGAGAGCAAAAAAAAAAAAAAAATGCGGTGTTGAAGAGCTATGAAAATAGATTCAATACCGGGCAACAGAAAATGGGAAAACAAGGGGTATTTATACAGGGGTGAACAGGTGTGGGTAATCCTAGGAATCGGGTGAACCAGAGCAGAGAAGCATCATGTGTGAGGTTGGGCACAGGTTCATTCTGGGAAGTGTGAGAACTAGGGAGTCTGTGGCTGTGAAAATATGCTGTTGGTGGGGTGTAAGTTAGCAATGAGCATTGTGATGCGCCTTAAACAGGGTGTAAGATAGGTGCTAGTATTAGTAATAGTTTAATGCTATGGAGAACCATTTAAAAGATTCTTTGAGAATCAAAGAAATACATACTTTAGTACTTTAATATTTTACACAAACCACATTTAACCCTTTATATAAGAGTCTATTGACACAGCTGGCTTTAGGAACAATGTGTAGCCTAAATAGAGGTCCAGTGTGTCTAGCCCTGGAGCTCCACCTGTAGACGTCACCTGGGCCGCTCCACAGCTGGCCTTCGACCCTCATAGCTGTTGCATTGTGGGAGTGGGAATCTCGCTGAACAGGAAACTGGATTGTCCCCAAAGCGCGAGTCATTTAAACAGCCTCTTCGTTGTGATACATTCCTTCGCTGGCGCGTGGGGAAAAACAGCTGGACGCGAACCAGCGCTCTTGTGTGTGTATCTCTATATATATGTGTGTGTGTGTATCTGTATCTGTGTGTGTGTTTTTACTCTCCGAGCGACACAGATAATAGTGTGATCCTCTCCTACCCCCCGAGGACGCGATTTGGCTGAGCGACGGGGGGGATTGGGGACAGAGGGGAATCAGAGCGAGGGGTTATGAATGTGCGTTTGATTTTCATACGCCGCGGGGGTCCGGCACACAGTGGGCTGCTTGTTGCCACGGCGCCCAGATGTGCGCCCCAGCCCGTTCAGACAGGGGGTCTGCCCTCAAAGACGCCCTGTTTCGGCCCGCTGGGGGAAAAGGCCTTGTCTAAAAGAGACAGTGAGGGGCCCTATCCTCACCTCAGCCGTGGACACACACATTTACACACACACACACACACCCAAACACACACACTTACACACACTCTTTTACACACACATACGGCCCTCAGGAGCTGAATCAACTCGGTACCAGGCAGAGCGTCAGATAGACAACATTCGTTCTGTTTAGATCTGTGAATCGAGATGGTTTAGGATAGTACTTCGACTGTAGTGTTGGGTCTGAATAGTACATCAAATTTAGTAGTGTTTTAAGATTCAAGAGGGCTGTCCAAAAGGAGACTACCACACGGTATAATGTAAGAGGTTATAATGACTTAAACACATTAAAAAAGTAATAAAAAAAGTGGCTGCCAAAAAAAAGCAGTTTTATCTTGCTTCATTTTTAAGTTACAGTAAATTGTATGCTGACTTTACTTATATAACTCCTAGCACCATCTATTTTATCAATTTTAACTGTCAATGTGTAGTCATTCCCCCCTGGCTACCTTTTCTTAGGTTTACACATTTACCAACTTATATCTACTTGCATTCCCTACCTGGATGATATCTGGTGCATTTTCCACTACAACAGCCATCACCCCGTGTTGTACTATAGATACTACTCAATACTCACTACTAGGGGTGGGCGATATGGCCCTAAAATAATATCATGATATTTCATGGTAATATCGCGATAACGATACTCTTGGCGATATGACAAAAAATTTTAAATTACACTACTGCAACAAAACAAAACTTACATTTTATTATTGTATAGGATATGATATTGCACACCTCTATATGAGATATAAAAAAAATACAAGAATTTTAGCAGATTTGTAACAGAACTCCAAATATCTCCATATATCCAGGATTAAAGTAAAATATATGATACTGAACGGATATAATCTGTCTCTAGTAGATATTTAATAGGAAATGAGAAATGTATGATTTTTTCTTTTGCTTAAAACAGCAAAAAAGTAGAACCCTAATGTGATAATTAGGGGTGAGTGTTATGCCACGATATTTCAGGGTATAATATCGTTCACGATATTAAAAAATGTTGGCGATATTATCACGTACAATACGTTATGGCACACCGCTACTCACTACTCAAGACATCAACACAGAACAGTAATAACACAGTAATAATGGAGATTTCTGAAAGAATTGCGTTTCAGATTCTATGTTTGTGGCTTTTTACATTTACGTGTAGACTAATGATACCCTGTAGCCAATCAGAACTCTGCAAGTGTGTGATGTGTTCCAGGTATCATCTATTTTCCTATTATCTTCTATCTTGGCACTATCTAGTTTCATGCTAGGCATGTCCTCCTGTCATGGACACTCACTGTCAATGTGTAGGTTGAGGATTTTGTTTTTGGTTGAGGATTTTGTGGTGTGGTGCAAAACGAACCAGCTGAACATCTCCAAAACCAAGGAGATGTGCATAGACTTCAGGAGGTCCAGGCCCTCTGCTCAGCAGCCAATCTCCATCGAGGGGGTCAATGTGGAAGTGGTCAAGTCCTACAGATACCTTGGTGTGCACCTGGACGATAGGCTGGACTGGTCAGTGAACACTGACTCCCTCTACAGGAAGGCCCAGAGCAGACTGTACTTCCTCAGAAGGCTTGGGTCCTTTAACATCTGCCAGAAACTCCTGCTGATGTTCTACCAGTCTGTGGTAGCCAGCGTCCTCTTTTACGCTGTAGTGTGCTGGGGAGGCAGCATCAGCAAGAGGGATGCTGGACGACTGAACAGGCTGGTGAGGAAAGCTGGTTCTGTGTTGGGACTAGAGCTGGAGTCCTTAACACCACTGGCAGAGAGGAGAGCCCTCAGCAAGCTGCTGAACATCATGGACAATGTTCACCACCCTCTGCACAGCACCATCACCAGGCAGAGGAGCTCATTCAGCGGCAGACTGCTGTCCCAGTCCTGCTCCACAGACAGACTTCGAAAGTCTTTTGTCCCTCAGGCCATAAGACTTTTCAACTCATCTCAGCACAGCAAACTGAAGACTCTGTGACACCTTTTCTTTCCAGCAATTCTGGCCACACCATGGACATACCCCCATCTATGGTCACACTATCTTGCTGATGCCCATAACACTATTTTTATAGTTCTACCCTATTTTACACTAGTAGTTCATTCACTAGTTCATTCATCTACTGTTTACGTATAATTTGCACTGCTAAATTTAAATTATTATATAACTGTGTTTGCACTTTCTGTATGGCGGACATCAGTTATCCTTATCCTTACTTTATGCACATCAACTGGTGTTCGCTGTATATGGGTGTATTAAACACCTTCCTCAGTGTAAATAAATAGCCAGGAGGCAGGCTATGTGTAGTCTATGTATATATGTCTATATGTCTATGACATTATCATTATTTAATAAAGATGGGGGCGCCCAGAGATTTACCTTCACTATGGGATGTAAACAGTGTTTTAATAAGCTTCTTGTGCACTTTTAAAGTTACTAATATCTCATTTTAAATGTCACAGCTCTCCGGATTCTACCAATGAGGTGTGGAGCTACTTTGAGCCTGGATAACCGTGTAAAAAGCGATTTATTGGGCAAAATATGCCCTGTAGTGCCCATTGTACAGAGTGCTGGGCAAAAAGCACAAAATTACTGGATCTCAGAAAGCTGTGGGAGGTAGGAGGCGTGCTATTCAACAAAGGTAAGTACTTTTTGTCATGTTTTACTACACCAAAAGTCAATTTTACACCAGAGTTCTCCTTAAAAAAGGTACTCAGTTCCAGGTACTAGATACCAAATTTGCTGAGCAGAAACAGGATGAGTGCTGTAGGTAGCATACAGTGGAAAAGTGCCATATGTAGAGTCAATTCCATGTGTGGAGTCAATCTATCTAGAATGATTCAAGAACGGATCTTCATATTATGTTTATATTATAAGTATTTAGTTGAAGGCATCATTATTTTTTAAAAAAGAATCATTTTTAAAGGTGTAAAATTGAATATGAGCCTATGTAGCACCAAAATGTTATAGTATTGTTGCAAGTCAAAGAATCTAGAACCTAATTACAGCACAGAAACATATTCCTGCTACAAGTGTAGGTCTACATATACTTTAACAAAAGATATTTTTAGTTATTTAGTCAATACAGTGGTTCTTAATAAAATGCTTAATATTAAATAGCACATTTGTGAAAAAGAGAAACAATTTTTCTCTTTATATATAGCACCACAAAGAATCACAATCACAATTTATACTATACAGAACCCGCTATACTTAGGGTGCAGACCCCTGTATATATCTGTAGATGTCCAGGACATTCAATCCGATCCTTTGTGAGCTCTGTGCTCTTAGTTAGGTTCACATGCCACCCGGTTAGTTTACTACTTGGTCGTTAACCTTATCATAAACTTATACTGCATGAACCAAGACTCCAAATTAACGATGTCCGGTGGTCCCACGGACTTCAGGAACTGCACAGCATTTGGGATGCTAATGTTGTGAGTGTTAGTTGGTTGATGTGAGTGTTGACTGATGTTTAATAGCAAAATTCACATATATTTAGATTTTTGCAAATCCAATCAATTTAATTACAATCAGGTTTGCATGGCTGTGTCTCAGGCTGAACGCTTCATAGTGTCTTTGTGTCACAAGCAATATGATAGTGACCATTTTACATCCAGAGTATGGGGATCGTACGTATCTAAACCACCATCCCTTGCAGATATGCACACAAATCCAGTTTGATCATTTCCAAATAACAGTGTAAACAGTGAGAAACAATTCCATTTTGCAGGCAGTTCAAACATAACTATGTAGACATGTACTCAAAACATAGTATCAAAGCTGCTCCAGTGATGAGTTATCCAGTCAAAAGTTAAGACACACCTTCTATTTCAATGTTTTTATTTGTCCATGTCTTTTTTCCCCACCTTGTAAATAAAAAAACTGGAGTCTAGATACTTAGACTTTGAAGGAACACGTAGGGGATCATGTAGTAACTTAAAAGTGTTAAACAAACCCAAATACTCTGTAAAGCTTTTAGATGCTCATATCCGTGATGCTGTTACTTGTGGTTTCTGAGGCTGGTTACTCTGATGAACTTATCTGTACAAGAGATGTAACTCTTGCTCTTTCTTTCCTAGGTTATCCTAATGAGAGCCAGTTCCATCATTACGTTTTTGATGGTCTTTCCGACTGCACTTGAGCATACTTTCAAAATTCTTGAAATTTTGCCTTTAGTTTCTTAAAATATTTTTCTCTTTACTTAGTAGAATAGTTCTTGCCATAATAATTACTAGTACAGTGAATAATGCATTTTATCAAAATATGGGAAAATTCTGGAAGCAAACATCTCACAATTAGAAGCCTTAAATGAACAAATGATGGATTATTTAAACATGGCATAGCCAGCAAAAGCTTATTTGCATTTAAGAGCACTTAAAAGGCTCATTCTGAATAAAGAGCTAAAGTCAGCTCTTTATTTTTATTATTTACTACATTGTAGATTACTATTAAAGACAGCTGATTTGAGAGAAGTTGTTGTGCAGAGTGAAGGGAAAAGCAGTTAATAAGAGCTCAGCACCTCTAGAATTCCTCTTAGAGGGTTGGAGAACCATTCCAGGTTCTTCCTCTTGAAGCCTAAAGAATCTAAAGCACAAAACATAATTTAGCTTGTTTAACAATTTTTGGTTTACCTCATGTTTGCATATGTGTTCCTTCATAGCATTAATGTCTTCAATATTAATTAATTCTACAATTTAGAAAATAATAAAAAATAAAGGAAAAAAAAAAACATGCAATCAAATCCTCACAGCAATGTTCCAAAAATCTAGGTTTTAAGGGACAGTTACTCTAACAAAATCTAGATAAACTACTTTTCTAAAATACCCTTGCTTATGGATGAAGCAATACATGCAATACATGCAATAAATGAGCAGGTGTCCCAATACTTTTGTCCATATAGTGTGCTTACAGGGGGGGTGGGCTACCAAAATTGCCCCAGCACACCTCACAATGCCTAACAAAGCGTTTTTAAACGGTGTGATGTCGATAGTCATTTACATCGGTAGGGGTGTGTTTTTTATGGCCGCTGCGTATGACTATTGACCGGGACCTCTTCATTTCTCGGCGGAGGGAACAAACGGACGCCTCCAGGTGTGAGAAGGAGCTTTTGTCTGGCCGCTGATCTTTTTGTTGCGCACCTTCCAGAAGGAAGCCTCGCCAAACTGTGTCAGAGATTCAGGCGAGGGGTCCCTGCTGCTAGCTATACAAATCACAATCAATGCGTACAAGGAGAGATTATTGACGTGCCACGCTTTACAGCATATACCTCGCTTACAGTATTTCACCTAGTCCAGACGGACCACATATACACATGTGTTTTTTATGCTTTATATGAATGAGAAATATGTCGCATATTTCTACTTTCATTTGTAAAAAAAACAGTGTAATAATATATAAACTGTATTAATATATGAACTGTGTTATATGTGAAATAATTACAGAATTATATTATATTTTTCTCTTTATAATGGTATCTCACATACAGTTTGTAAACCTATTACAATGTTCGGTAACACTTTCTATGAATGTCATCTCTATTAGACTCTATAACCACATTCATAACATATTATAATGCAATCATAAGGCATTACATGACATAAACATGGCTATAAATATTTATAAAAATGCATAACCCATTATAGCCATGTTTATAAAGCATTATGACTTGTGATCTTAATACATTATAAGCTGTGCTTATAATACACTTGTTAAAATAGTATATATATATATATATATATATATATATATATATATATATATATATATATATATATATATATATATATATATATATATATATTGTTAATAATGTAGTCCCACAATGAAAGTCTGGCACTTTACTTAGAGAGCACAAAGACCTGGGACTGAGTTTCTTGTTATTGATGTGTAACATGTTATAAACACAGCTATTAATGCATTATAATCACAGTTCATGATGCATAATAAACATGGCTATGGTGAATTATACATTTTTATAAATATGTATAGCCATGTTTATAATGCCTTATGAATGCATTATAATGTGTTATGAGTTTGTTTATAGAGTCTTATAGAGATGACATTCATAGAAAGTGTTACCAAATGTTCTATATTTCTGCATAAATATGACCTAAAACACTGTCAGATTTTACTCAAGTCCTAAAAGTAGATAAATAGAATACAGTTAAACAAATTAGACAACAATATTTTACTCTGTCATTCATTTATTGAAGAAAATGATCCAATATTACATATTTCTGAGTGGCAAACAACAATTAGCAGCTTATTTGAAGGTGAAATAAGAGTCAGGTGTTTTCAATCAAAGGGATCATAATGAAGTGTGAGTGGGCGGATCCCTGACTTATTTAAAGAAGAGGGATCTATCAAGGTCTGCCCTTTTTACAACACGTTTGTGGAAAAGTATCATGGCCTGAACAAAGGAGATTTCTGAGGACCTCAGATAAAAAGTGTTTTCGATGCTCATCTGGCTGAAAGGCTGAAGTTTTCGGAAGAGTTTGGACCAATCCAGAGCAACTAAAAGCCTCTCTCACATTGGCTAATGTTAACATTCATGAGCCACCATCATTGAACGACAATGATGTTCAGGGCAGGATTGTAAAGAGAAAGCCACTGCTCTCCAAAAAGAACATTGCTGCTTGTCTGCATTTGAGAAAGATGATGTGGACAAGCTAGAAGGCTATTTGAAGAAAGTTTTGTGGATAGATGAGACTAGAAAAAACTTTTTTTTTTTTTTTAAATGAAAAGCATTGTTTGGAGAAAGGGAAACACTGCATTCCAGTGTAAGAACCTGTAAAACATGGTGGTGATAGAATCATGGTTTAGGCCTGTTTTGCTGCACCTGGGAGAGTACAGCTTGACTTCATTGATGGAACAATAAATTCTAAAGATAATCAGATAATTCTAAAGAAAAATGTTGAGAAATCTGAATTCATAAACTAAATCTTGTAATTGTTTGATCTTAATTTATTTTTAATTAAACCAAGTTTTTTATCTATTTTATCTTATCGGCTACATTAAAAATAAGGGTTGACCTCAGTGTACTTCCAAGTCAAAATAAAGGTTGATTGATTGATTGATTGATTATTATTATTTTATTTTATTATCACCATTTTTCCCCAATGTACAAGGCCAATCACTCAACCCACTTATTAGGAGTCCTGCTATCACTTGTGATGCACCAAACCCAAGAGGGTGAAGAGAAGAAGCACATGCCTCCTCCGATACATGTGAAGTCAGACTCCGCCTCTTTTCAAACTGCTGCTGATGCAGCATCACAGAGTAGCATCACAGCACAGCGTGCTCGGAGGAAAGCGCAGCGACTCAGTTCCGATACATCAGCTCACAGATACCTTGTGCTGAGCGACATCACCCTTTGGAGTGATGTGGGGAGAGAGTGCCATCTATCCACCCAGAGAGAGCAAGACCAATTGTGCTCTCTCAAGGCTCCAGCAGCTGATGGCAAGCTGCATGACCGGGATTCGAACTAATGTACACAGCTATTTCCATTCATACCTATGCTATTGGGCAGTTTGTTTTGATAATCCTGAAATTAGCTCGTTTCTGTGTAACCCTTACTATTTTAAACACCAGTGGAGAAGCTTCTCAATAAATTTTCCCATGTTAGCTTTCACCTTACGTAGCCGCCCGCTCTTGTTTTTGGTGACCCAGAAAGAGGGGATGCATCTGATATTGACAGACAACGAGGGGGCCTTTTTTATGGGACGGGTCGATTACCAGCATTCAGTGCGGCGCGGTCGTCACGGTGCCAGAGGACACCTGCTGTAGCTTTAATGTTGGGCCAGTCGATAGCCGCCACCATTCACTTAGCAGAGGCTAATGCAGGCCCATTGTGGCCAAACTCTGTAAATGTAGTGATCACTGAAAGAAACTGAGGAGTCTGTGCCGTGTGAATCCTGTCTTTAGACATCTGCTTATATAAGTAAAAATACTGCAGTTTAAACTCTCAGAAGGTCAGCGCTTATTTAGCTTAATGAAAATAAACGAAGCAATCACTTTTATTCAGATTTATTTTTAGGAAATTGGGCACAATTTGTAAAGTAGGTACGGTCATTTATATTAAAAATGAAGTTAAGTAGTTCAAATCTAATTTTGTAGCATAAGAAATATGACCAGGATTCATTTTTATATATGTGAATAGAAAAAGCTACAGTAACACTTCCTTTGAACCCTGTATTCATAATATATTATTAATGCATTTATAATGCATTATATGACATGCATAATACCATTTAATTACTGTAATAAGCCTGTATGATAACTCATGAGTACTTACAGTGGCATTCATAACACATTATAAACTAAAAGTATAGGGGTTTATAAAGACAGGACTTAATAATGACTTTTAATATATGTTATAAGAACATTGTACAATGTACTGCTGTAATGCACGATAACACAGATTTGGTATAATATTGTGGTATAATGCATTATAATATGCAGCTATGATTTCTCAAATTAAGCTTTTACATAAGTGCTTAACACATTATAAAGCCTTATATACAGTCATTACTGTCAAGACATTACAGTGAGGCATAATACAATTTACTTCATGTTTAAAAAGCATATGAAAATTCACTTCACTATAAGTCAGTAATGACTGTATATAAGGCTTTATAATGTGTTACACACTTATATAAAAGCGAAATATTTTATATAAGAAAATTTAAGAAATCATAGCTGCATATTATAATGCATTATACCAAAATCTTATACTAAATCTGTTATAGTGCAATACAGCACGACATTGTACAATGTTCTTATGAACAGACATTATAAGGCATTACAAGCCCTTTCTTTATAAACCCTTATACTTGTAGTTTATAATGTGTTATGGATGTCACTGTAAGTAATGAGTTATTATACAGACTTATTACAGTCATTATAATGTATTGTGCATGCCATATAATGCATTATAAATGCATTTATAATACATTATGAATACACTGTTCATAGAAAGTGTTACCAAAGCTATGTCTGTGTGATGTATGTGCATTTTGAATGGAGTAGGTTATGTGATTCGGAACAGTTTAACTGGTTTATTCAACTAAATACTTTAAATAAAATAATGTAACAAACTAAGTCTGAAAAAAAAAAACTTTAATAAAAAGTTGAGCTTAAATTTCTAAAAATATCATTAGAAGTCAGGCTACACATAAGTGTTCCCTTTCTACGCTGATGGGCGTGGTGGTTTCGAAATGAGGAGTGTTTGAGTACATTTTTGGCTTATTGCTATCTTGGCAATGGAAAATATAGATGCGCCACTGACTAAATACAACCTACACTCATTGCTATCTTGTCAATGCGGACACGCCTCGCATACACTCATGATCGTTACACACACACATGGATATGCAGCTGTGCCCAAACTGTTATACAAACAATAAACAGTATACAAAATAAAATAACGTTGCTGTGCTCGCCCAATATGCATGTCAGTTTCCTCTGATGCGATGCGCAGAAGTGATGCACCATTAAAATAGCAATCCGCCAAAATCAGAATGCACCTCTGTCTTAAAGGGAATGGCAAGTGACCTGCTGATCTGACTTTATTTTACATTTACACCTAAAAACACACCCACGATTAATTAAGAAAATTGTATTACATGTGCATTACTTTTGGGCATTTTGAGTCTTGCAAGCTGTACTTTTCCTGTCATTATGATAGCAAAGACAAACTGAGATGCCTTCAATCAAGCTGCATGTTGTACGGTTGATGGCTTAAAAAATCCCTAAAATTAGGCTCAAAGTCTTCCTTGCCTGTGATTGGTCAGCCAAAACAAAAATGCTGAGAATGGGCAAGAGTGCACACTTGCAGATGGAAAGGTTAAAGAGTAAAACAAGTTTTGCAGGCCTTATTTTAAAAGGAAATACATATGTAGGAGCCAATATTAAGAGCATAAGAGCCTTAATTACTATTAAATTATACACTGCACAAGTTTATAAGGTATATTTGTTTTATTTTTGGAATTAATCTATTAATCTTGTTTTATAGCTGGATCCCATTGGAAGATATGGGCATTAGACTGACATGAACTTGACATGAACAGAACCTGGTCAATTCTGTGGTATTTAACTTTCCACAGATTGCAAAGAAAAACACTGAGTAATTAATCATTTTAGCAGCGCTCACCTTAAAAATCTGCCATCACAACACAGGCCGGGTGTTTATTCACACATGACCGTACAATAACAGTGTTTCCCTGACATTATGTAATTGTATCATTGTTCTATCTTAAGCGCAACAAACAATAAATCACTCTCAAACTTGATTAAGACAAATGCGGCCGCCGCGAAACCTCTGACACGGCGACGCGGATTCCAACATCCGATCAAGGAGTTAACTTCTTGTGGTATGTTGTATCCAAACAAGCCGGGCGTACGGTTAAAAAAGGCAGCAGAAAAACGATGGCTATCAGCTTTCACGGTGGAGAAGAAACGATTCCCCGAAGCGCCGAGCTCTTCTGAAATGTGCTCCGCCGGGACGACTTAAAATGAAACTGCAAACTAGACAAACACGCCAGTGAAAGCCGACACATTCCTGCGTCCGAGGCTGCTGATAGGCCGTGGCTTTATGTTAGCGGCGGTCAGACGCCTTAAATCTTCCCCCGACGGGGTCCGGCCCTCTTCCACCGCCGAGGAGCCGTCGCGAGCCGGCAGCTCTATCACCCTGAGGCTGGTTAATAATAACACACATTTTCCACAATGACTGTAAATCAGTGAGATGTGAAGGAGAAGGAGCTTTAGGCTTCGGGTGTTAATAATAAAAGCCCTGCTATGATTATACACCCACTATATCACACTGTCCCTACACTCCACCATCCACTGTTTCATCACAAACATCTAAAATAGAGCTGCACTAAACTGTAGGTTTACAGCGTTCTGTATACTGTAGTCTATCTAGGGCAATTTCTAAACATTTGAGAGACTTATGGTTGAGAAACTGGACAGGGATTCCTCGTATTGTGGTCATTTGTAATTCATGGGTGTGGTCAATGGTCAATTTAAAGAATTGTTGGTACCACTTTAAAATAAGACTACCTTTATAAAGGGTTTATAAATGGTTTACAATTTGTTTATTAATGGTTACTAATTAGGTTGTAAGTGCCTTAAAAATCATTAATAATCAGTTATAACACATAGACACGTAGAAAGGACAACAATATCGATGGCTGTGGGTTCACTATTTGGAAAACAACAGGTCATTCTTGCCCTTTCTACGTATGTGTTATAACTGATTATTAATTATTAATTTTTAAGGCATTTACAACCTAATTAACAACCATTGATAAACTAATTGTAACCCTTTTATAAACCCTTTATAAAGGTAGTCTTATTATTATTTCAAGTGGTACCGAATTGTTATTTACCTGCAATTGGCTCCTGCTAATGTCTTTTGAGGGTTAATATACCATAATATAACAATATAAAACTCTACAAAAAAACTGTAGAATTACACAATTAAATTAAATTAAATAAAGCAAGTAATCTCAGTTCCCTAAAATACTGTTTATCTATTAATAGCACAAACTTATCCAACCATGACTATAAAAATATACAGGGGTTGCACTTTGATTTACTTTGCCAATGACTTTATTAAGAAGACTAGATCGTTACAGACTTCATCAGATGTACTGTAAGTGGGAACATCTTACTCCTCATGTAAACACTCAGTCTAGATATTTTTGGAGTTCAAAATGTAGCTTCTGTCCTCTTAGGAAGCTAATGTTGCTAACAAACCCTACAAAACCACAATAAAAAGCCACCTAAAAAGCTTTTTTGATAAATATTTGGCAATCAAAAGGTTCCCAAGCCAAATGAACTTCATCTTGTTCGCTATTGCTAAAATGTCTTTTTTTTTTTTTATCAATTTCTGGCTAAATATTTTTTTTACTGTATTTTACAGTGGTTTAAACTGAGCAACAGCAGCACATACTGAATTGATTCCTTTGATTTCTGCTTTGATGTTCTACGTTTTGGTAATCAGTCTTGCCAAGAACTTATTCAACGTTAGCGTCATGGATGTCACTGCCATTAAGTTTTATGAAATAAATATTATTTCACCCAGTGCTGAATATATTGCATTCCAAAAGAATCCATTCCAATTTTTCAAAAGGAGAAACCTATACCACTGAAAGTCCAGATGTAAAGACGCAGGTTGCTGAAAATTGGAGGAGGTAATGTCAGCCCTATTGCCATCTTACATTATCCAGTTTTTGCTATAAACCTATTTTTTATATATAATTAACCCTAGGCACTGTTAAATGAATGTTCAACTAAATAATGACATATAAAAAATAAAAAGTAAAAAAATGAAGTAAAAGGATGCACCCTTAAAGTTATTGTTGGTAATAAATTGTATCACATTACTTTTATTATCTTAAGCATAGCATTGGGTTTAAAACAGGCTGATTCCGTAATTTTCAGGCTGTTGAGCGCTCCTGAATGTAAGCCGTCCCCACTAAGTCACAAGAGTAAAGTCTTAATATTGCAATAATAAAGTTGTAATATTAAAAAGGAAAAGTAGTTCAGATTTTGCTGTGGAGGCGTCGCTTCCAGTAGCCTAGCCTATATGCTAAATGCACGATTCACACTAATGTTGTCAGGGTATTGCAGGCAGGAAGACATGGAGGCGGACGTAAATGCAGGTAAGATGGAAAATGTATTAAATAAATTACAAATAAACAAAGAAACAAGGAATTAAGAAATGAACCAAAACTAAAACGAGAGATAATATAAACAAACAGGGAGGCTAATAAAAGAGGAGGTAAAACCAGACAGAATAAACAAGAAATACACAAGAAATAAACAAGGGATAAAAAAGAGATAAACACGGCATAAATAACAAGAGCAATAAACGAGAAGTAACGCGGGAATGACAAACAACAGGGAAAGGTGCAAAGACTGACGAGGAAACACTGACGCAAGTGGACTATATATACACACAGGAAGCACACACCTGGGGAAACAGGTAATGAGGGGGCGGAGCTACAAATAAGACACACGTGACAGAAAATTACTGGGGAAAACACGGGGAGACCAGAAACACAGGGAAACAGGGCAAGGGCATGACAAATGTCGAGTAGATGCAAATACTTTGCTGTCCTGACAAGCCCTGGATTAATGAACACACTTGTTTTACTGAAACGGCTTGTTTGGTAGAGTAAAACATTTTTGTAGCGGATTATAGCTCTCAATTTACGATAAATATACATGGACTTGTTGAATTGCTGAATGTTTGTAAAATACCTAACATATACCAGAATGCAATGAATGCAAAGGAAAGGCTTCAGATGGCCCTGGTTAGCACAGTACAGAACAATACAGAACCCCTCAGACCAGGGAATCAGTAAAATGTAAATGTTCCCTACTCACTTCAAACCTGAGCTATTTTGTAACAATCTCAATTACATCCGTTATAATGAGCAGAACAGGCCTAACCTAGGCCTGACCTCTGGTGGAGTTAATTAACTACACAGGAGCGATTACGGCAGATTAGCATGACAGTAAGCGTCCACAAGTCTCGCTGGTCATTAAACAGTGTCTTTTCTCCCAGGAGCTCCAAGCCCTCCACTCCGGGCTAACAGTGACTAATGACACAGTTCAGGCCTTTGGGCGAATTGTTGGGGGGGGGTGGAGGGGAGTTGGGGTGGGGGGGAGTGTCAGTTAACCCCGTGTAAAACACTGAGGGGGCAGTAAGCGCTGGGTCTGTATGAACGCTGTGCAACACAGAGACCATTCACTGGCCTTTTCCAAAGCTGCATTCTGCGAGCCGCACAAGTCGAATGGCATTTTTGCGATAACAACCTGAGCGATATCACAGGCGGCCATTGTTGAGGAGTTCTCGGGAGAAATTAGCGGGAGCCCCGCGGTCATGTGAACTGACCACAAAGCCATTGTGCCGCGGCGGGGACGGCTGCGAGTCCAAAGGGTCAATAAAAAAACTGAATATATTACTGAGTGTTATTGAGCTGTTGCTTCCATAGTGTGACTCTCTTCCTCTCACTTTACTTCACTTTCTCTCACTCTTTCTCTCTCCTTCTTTTTCCCCTTCTAAAAATTGTTTATATTTTGTTTTGATTTATGATTATTTCGCCACATGTTCTGTTTTCATTACATTACAAATTTAAAGAGAATTAAAATAATAATTAAAACAAACGAACAAAAAGAGAGTTTGTAGGTTTAAGAGATATACTTTTGACAGGATAAAACTTAATATTTTTATATTTTTCAGTGTCAAGCAAATATCTTTTTTAACATTATGTAATGAAAATTCTTTAAGGAAAATTTGGTTAAAGCTGATCAAATATATTTGTATGTGCTATAGCAACAATCATGATTTAAAATACATTAGATACATATAGATATTTAATACATACAGATACATATTTGTTTTTTTTTAGCTGCATTTCTTTAAATTACATAAAATATTTTTTTTTTTTTACATTATCTATCAATTCCTTTATTTTTGAATATACAGCTCTGGAAAAAAGTAAGAGGCCACTTAAAAATGATAAGTTTTTTTTTTTTTTATTTTACCAAATTGAAAAAAACTCTGGAATATAATCAAGAGGAAGATGGATGATCACAAGCCATCAAACCAATCTGAATTGCTTACATTTTTGCACCAGGAGTAAAGGCATAAAGTTATCCAAAAGCAGTGTGTAAGACTGGTGGAGGAGAACATGTCAAGATGCATAAAAACTGTGTTTAAAAACCAGCGTTATTCCACCAAATATTGATTTCTGAACTTTTAAAACTTTATGAATATGAACTTGTTTTCTTTGCAATATTTGAGGTCTGAAAGCGTAGTTTATAGAATAAAACAACCATGTTCATTTTACTCAAACATATACCTATAAAAAGCAAAATAAAAAAGACTGGTTTAGAAACTAAAGTGGGTTCTACTTTGCATTAAAGTAAAAATAAAGACTGTAATAAAGAGTGTACACCTTTGACAGAATGTAACTGATCTAAACAAGTATGCAAGGCATACTATTAATAATTAAGGCTATTATTAGACTTTTTAATCAATGGAAAATATATTTACTCTAGATTAGATTTAGCCTAAAATTACATCAGCTGTATAAATTCAAGATCTCTATAATTTTGTTTTATTAGGATTTATAAAAAAAATTCCCAGTAGAAATTCCAAAGTTTTAAAAGAATGTCAGTGTAAGGCAGTTATGAGACCTGGATACAATAAAGGGGCTTTATTAAACAAAGGTAAGCCAAAATCACAGTCAAAACAGCCAAGGATAAAACAAGAAAACAAACATGGGGGCAGAAAACAGAAGGGCGGAAAACATACCATAAATGGTGAGAAAAAGGTTGAGGTTGATAAGAAGGTAAATCAATTGTAGTTAAAATACAAAAAAGGTCAAACAGAGAATAAAGAATAAACATGAAAGGTAAATGCTTTAGGTAAGTAAGGATGAATCCAAATCTAATACTCTTCAGTGAGTGCAGTGCAAGGGTATTATACAGTAGTATGGATAACAGGTAAAATCAATACTCAGATGAGGTCTGGGGCATGTCATGTGATCAGTCAGGTGAGGTAGTGAATGGGTGATGTATGTGTGTGGTGCATTTTGGGCAATGGAGTCAGGAGCTGTAAGATAACTGGTAGACACAGGAGAGGAAGTAAAGGAAGAGTCTTTGGAGTCAGGTGACACACAAAAAAAACTTTACTAGTAATAATGTACAGATTACCAGAACACCTTACCTTTATCATGTCCTTAATGTAAAAGTTGACTAGTCATATTGTACTATTGATTTACATGGAATTTCATTGATAAAGTGTTACTAATAAAAAAAAACAGCTCCAATAGGAGCAATTTGCAACTAGGTCTGTTTCAAATATGTGCAGCAAGTTCAGAAAATGTTCCTGTACTTTAATTCTACAGTACATAATACCATCAAATGATTTAAAGAATGGAAAAAAATCTCTGTGGGCAAGAGACAAAACCAGTGGTCAGTATTGGATGCTGGTGATCTTCTGGCCCTCAGATGGCACTGCATTAAAAACTACACTGTTTCTGCACTGGAAATAACTGAACAGGGTCAGCATTTTAACTTTTTGTAGAGTTGGAGTTTTACAGATTTTACCACAGATCCTTTAGGGTCCTATTTTAGTGATCTATAGGTGAGCTGTGCACCATGCAGCTTTGATTTAGAACATGTCTTTGCTGTCAATACACCCCTTTAAGAGCCAGGTGTGCTCTGACGTTTTGGTATTTTAACAATATTTTAACGACTGCTTCTGCCAATTTAGTGTTGCCAGGATAGCAATGAACATCTGACTGTTGTCTAGGCTTTTTTCAGTCAGTAGCGCACCTGTGTTTTCTGTCGCAAAGACAGCAATACGCCAGAAATTTACCAAAAAAACACCTAAGAGGTGTGAAAACAGACTATTGTCAGGGTGTAAGGAGCATCACAACGCTTCTTGCGTAGGATGTAACATAAGGCACTTAAAGCCATAAGGAACTAGTAAGAAATTGGTGACCTAGGAAAGTTTCTGCTGCTGCCATGTTAGATTTTGCAGTTTGGGCGACAGCTTTTTTCAAGTCTATTCCACAAAAACAACAGAAAACAGAGATGTCAGGTTGACACGGGCAGCTTCAAACTCCCCCTGACGTGCCTCATCCGTTTCTGCGACATTATTCTGGCGAGAACAAAAACAAACCGAACCGAAAAAAAGACGCATTCGGAGAAGAAGGCAGGGATCCGTCGCTACCCGAGGCTGAAGGAAGAAGAAGCCACGGAAAAGCTTCAGTAAAGTACAGAACAGAGTCCTATAAGGATCGAGCATTCTTTTCTCTCCCTCTTTCGTCCTTCTTCCCTCTGAAGCGAGCTGACAGCCCCTGGCGCTGCATTTCTTTTCAGGCTGAGTGGGAACGCGTGTTTGCGAAGCACTGAGTGGGCTGCCGAAGCTTTGATGTCTACCTAGCCGATACCTTGTGGCTAATCTAGCTGGTTGGATTAAGTCTTTTTGGACCCCCCCTTCCCTCTTTTATTTCCCCCCCGCTCTCCCCTCCTCTTTTCTGCAGCCAAGATTGCCATCTCGGCCTCCGTAATCTCTCTGTAATAGACGCTAATGCAGAAGCACCTGCCACACAAGCTGGGCACATCCCGTCCTGTCGCCGTAAGCAGCTTACATCCCATAATGCCAGGTATTTGAGGAATATTCATGTCGCTAAGTGCTTATGTAATGACTCATAAAGCGCTATTGGCTTCTTGCTCTTGCTCTCTCTCTCTCTCTTTCTCTTTCGTACTCTCCGTGTCTCTCGCTCTACTCCACTCGGCTTGTTTTTCGAGATGATCCCACCCCTACGTACGAGCGAGCGAACCTTCAGGGCATTGTTGTTTGGGATGAAATCCCCGGCCCTTGCCAAGCAGTGAAATCGCATGCCTCTGGGTACAGGAGAGCTAACTCTGGGACAGGCATTCATCTTGCCGGTCTTGTGATGCAAATGGAACAGGGGGCCAAGCACTGGAGTGCCTGTTTCAACCCATTTTGACCCAACTTCAAAGTTCAATCCCTGCACTAGAAAAGGTTCATACTCTGACCTGTTGAGGCACGGAGAAACGATATAGGAAGTAGAATAATGTTGGCCCTAAATTACACCCTACTAACATTCTATTTTCATGCCTGTCTGGTTTAAATAGCAAGGGTGCTTGTATATATGTCACCGGGGAAAGAACGCACACCAAATGACAAAATACTGTTTTGGGGTATTTTATTCTGATAGATCCCACATGGGATTTTTATGAAATATAAAAATGTATATGAAATAAAACAAATATGAAATAAAAGCAAAATAAAAACAATCAGCACTTGCTGAGCAGAAATATTAGTCTCAATGCACAACAACACTGCACCACCTATCTTTGACTTACTGCAACTGCAGTGTACAGATTTATAGACTTTTATCAGAGCTTGTACTCAATTGTACTCAAAATAACAAAAATAAAATGAATACACTGTAAAACCCTAGCTTAGAACACAGCACAGTATTTGGTAGTGGCACTAATTACAGAAAATAGATAAATAACATTAATACCACCTTAATACCATTAACAGAGCTCTTTTTATATTTGTTTTTAAGCTCACCTCGATTTACTCAGCTTTACTCAACAAGATTTGAGCATTTCTTTAAGAGAACTTGGATAAACAGCTTCTGTAACCCAGAAAAATACAAGGCTTGACCACGAGGAGCACACTACCCCACAGAAACAATGCCATCTGCCCGCATCTGGTTGTGATTCATCCAAAATACATGTTTGGAAAGGCAATATAGGCATCTACTACTGTTATAGGCCAACTAAACCTTATATTGTTCAGTATTTCCTGATTTTTACCTCTTATTTCATTAGGATGGCTCTGGATGAATCCTAAAATGGAGCACCACCATACACTGCAGCTTGAGCCTCATTCTCTACCATGCTCTTAGCTCCTCCCTTTCCTCTCTCAGGGTGACAACACTTCTGATTGTGTTTCTTAAAGTTACAGACACACATTTTAAAGGTGTATACTCAATTCACCACCTGGCTACATATATATATATATATATATATATATATATATATATATATATATATATATATACATATATATATATATATATATATATATATATATATATATATATATATATATATATATATCAATGAGTTGTGTTTAGGTACATTTCTGCAGTATTGATATCTGGGCAGTGACCTACTCGCACACCTTCACAGCTAGAATGAGCAGGTTAGCTTTCTTCTCACTGCTGAAAAGTGGTGGACACATCAAGGTAGATGCATCCTTAAAATAGCAATCCGCCAAAGTCAAGAGCACACCATTTAAAACAAGGCATTGGTGTAGTTTATTAAAAAAAGACAAGCAGTCAACGTATCAAAAACTTTCAAGATGGCTGCGCTTGGAGAACTACTATAAGATACAATGTGTAGAAAAAGTCTTTTTTGTTTTAAATCTGCACTCCAAGTCCGTTTCACACCAGATTTCTCTCTGTAAGTTCTGCTGAACCTTAGTAGGTAAGGACCACCAATCACTGTGAGAGGCATTTATCTTGCTGATCTTGTGATGCACATGGAACAGGGGGCCAAGTACTGGAGTGCCTGTTTCAACCCATTTTGACCCAACTTCCAAGTTCAATCCTTTCACCAGAAAAGTTTCATACTCTGACCTGTTGAGGCATGGAGATACGATACAGGAGGTGGGATAGTGTTGGCCCTAAATTACGCCCTGGGCAAGGTGCATTGTGATGCTCCTTGTTATCTTACACCCCACCAACTGTGTATTGTTATGCCTTTGTCATTTAAATAGCAACAGTGCTTGTGAATATATATCAATGAGGTGTGTTCAGGTAAATTGCTATTTACAGTATTGCTATCTGGGCAGTGACCTACTTGCACACCTTCACATCTAGAATGAGCAGGTTTGTTACCTTCTCACTTCTGAGAAGCGGTGGATACATCCAGGTAGCAATCCATCAATGTAAAACAAGACACTGGTGTAGCTTATTTAAAAAAAGACAAGCAGTTGACTTATTATGACTTAATTTCAAGATGGCTGCACTTGGAGAACTACTATAAAATACTGTGTGTAGAAAGAGTCTTTTTTTGTTTTAAATCTGCACTCCAAGTCCATTTCACACCAGATTTCTCACTGTAAGTTCTGCTGAACCTTAGTAGGCAAGGGCCAATGACTGTGTAAAGCACGGGTACCTTGGTTCAATTCCCAACCAGAGACAGAGACATTAGAAACTCTTTTAGTATACCCACGTCCGGCCAGACTGATGGGAAAGTCAGCCTTCCCCATCACCCACCATAGTTCAGCTGCCAATTATCCAATTTTTGTTCACCTGCCTAGCTGGTGGACTAGCTGTTCACTCTCCACTAATGATTGCATCGAAGTGTGACCAATATTAATTAAAGCCTTGTGCGATATTATTCACACACTAAAAATATACCCATATAGACACCCAGCTATTATGACTACGCCACCCTTAATATTATAAACGGGGACCCCCACTAGGTCACTCAACTAAATGAGTACCTGAGCCAACCAAAATTTCACAGGCACAATCAGGATGTCAAATTGCAGTTTTATATATATATATATATATATATATATATATATATATATATATATATATATATATATATATATATATATATACTTTTATTTAGAGTTCATGACAAAAATATTTTTTAAAAATATAAACACTTTAATAATTATTAAAAATTACTGTACCAGATCTGGGTTGAACTACACAAATCTATAACAATCACAGGCCAAAAGAAAATGTGGTCAAGGAATGTCCATACCCACAGAATTCACACACTAGCAATAAAGATCACCACAGCACACACTCTACCACACTACACTCTAATCTTTCCAAACAAAAAAAAAAAACACAACAAGCCACAGCAACACCGTAACAAAATCCACAACCCAGAATACTGGGGCAGTCCACACCTTAACCACAAACAAAAGAAAACTAAAAAATACAAATGCTTCAATAACAACTAAAAAAAAATAACCGGCCTGTGATATGTTATTACAATATTTTACAACAAAAACATACAAATAATTTCAACCATCCAGATCTAGCCAGAGTATTAGTATAGAGAAGAGATAGATAATAACTAAAATGTATATATATAAGCAGTGGCTCAATTAAACAGCTGTATCATATCTTAATGAACAAGAGGAAACTTCACATAGTAAAACTTAAAAATAATTTATAGGGAGGGAGAAAACAGTGGCCCGCAAGCACCAAGACTGCAGTCCCACTCCAACGGATATATAGGCAACGTTACGCCAGCTCTGGGTAGCCACCACAGCTAATCGCCACCACACACACCAACCTAGGCGTATAATTCAGCAACACACACGCGCACACACTCTTCAGCTTGCCTCCGGGCTAGTGGCTCCCAACAGTACAGATACGCTAGTTGAGTTCTTCCAGCAACGACAGTGCCACGCCAAACAATTAGACGCCCTTTGTTTTTGCCCAAAGTGGAGGTGAGCTCACCTGGGTGCGTCCCCCTTTATCTTCTCCCTCCGCACCAGGCCCACCTCTTGCCTGCGTTCCACTTCCATTGGCCGTGTCCCAATTCACTACTGTCTTAGTGACTAGGCAGACACGTGCATGAATTTTAAAGCTGTTATATTAATGCCATGTTATTAGCCCTACACATTAAGTCAGGCAGTCGGACCATATCTGAACCCTACGAGAATAATCTCCCAGCCATACCACATTCATCCCCCCTTTAATTTTCACCGTCCCGGGGAAAGCAAGAAAATTTACCCTATGGCTGTTGCCATGGCCGGAAAAGACCAGAGGCACATCCTTGTGCAGATGACCCCAAGACAGAATTTGTTACAGCAGAACGAGGAAGGCGGAACGGGTTTGAATGCTGTCCGGCCGTCCCATGAACCGATCGCCTTACCTCTAATCGAAGTTGCTTGTTGGGACTCTCAACAGTACCATCCACCGTGCCCCTTAAACACAAATTCTCACTCTCTGTGGGCCCTTGATCGTGCTTCATATGAACCGGATGTTGAACAGATGGAGGGTCAACTGCAGTTGCTCCTGACTGTGTCCCTACCCTAGACCTCACACGAAGCACCATTCCCTCAGGAGTGCTCTCCTCATCTGACTCCTTTTGTGTCCTATGATAGGGTGATGTAACCACAGGAGTCCTCAATATCTGACCCTTGTTGATATCAGAAATTGGTTTCAACTCAGACCTGTGCATAGTTTTACAGCATCCTTCCCCTTCTACAGGCCTGATCTTGTACAATGTCCCCACTTCGTCTAAACATTTTACCACTTGAAAGGTAGTCGTACTCCACAAATCCTGGATCTTGTGGCGACCCTGAAAATGATTTTTACAACGAACCAAAGTACCTACAGACAATATTGGTACTGGCGTACCACACACTCTCCTCCGATAGGCGGCTGCTGACTCTAGCTGTTCCCTTGTGCTAGCGTATACCTCAGACAAATGTCTTTTATGTTGCGCCACCCAATCAGCTGGATCTACAGCTTCTACATACTCCTCCCCCAGGTCTCCCAACATTCGGTCGATTGGTAATTGGGGTTTTTGCCCAAACAACAATTCATAAGGGGAGTACTGCGTAGATTGGTGTATGGTTGTGTTGTATGCAAACAACAAATGAGGTAAGAGCTGGGGCCACTTGCGCTTCTTTTCCGGCGGCAACGTACGCAACAAATCATGCAATGTTCGGTTGAAACGCTCACATTGTCCATTCCCTTCAGGATGGTATGGCGTAGTACGGCTCTTCTCGATGCCATAGGTCTCACACAAGTGCTTCAAAAGCTCCCCCTCAAAACTACGCCCCTGATCTGAATGGATTCGCTTCGGTACACCGTACACATAAAACCACTTCTCTACAAGTACTCGTACCACCGTACCAGCCTTTTGATCAGCAACTGCATAGCTAACCTTCTAATATAATCAAACACCATAATATAATTAAATATGTACGCAGCAATCACAGATAATCAGGACATACTCGTTATTTCTTAATAATAGCACTACAGCTGCACCCATACACATCCCTGCACCTAGACTTGTATGCCGTTACACCAGATAGAGGCAAACACACATACCAAATGCCAAATACTGTTGGCATCAAGGCAGTAGAAGCACCCCGGCTCCGTAACTGTATCCCAAAAACAAGAAAATCACTCAGTAGGCTCCAACTAATGCACGCACACACCAGGAACCCCCACACACGCCGTATCTATAGCCCCAATGAATGACTGAGAAATAAAAAAAACTTCATTATAACATACCCAACGGATATATAGGCAACGTTACGCCAGCTCTAGGTAGCCACCACAGCTAATCGCCACCACACACACCAACCTAGGCTAAAGAGACCAAATACAGTTACATATAACTAAAAAAACTCTTACCAGAAAAACCGTACTTCACTCCAGCCAGTAACCGGCAGAGACGAGTAATAAAACCAGCAACCTACCGTATAATTCAGCAACACACACGCGCACACACTCTTCAGCTTGCCTCCGGGCTAGTGGCTCCCAACAGTACAGATACGCTAAAAAAACAATTAAAATAACATCACGACACATCCTATAAGCTTCAGTCTTTATCCGTTGGCAAACAATAAAAACAAATCACATATGTATATCCCACATACCTAGTTGAGTTCTTCCAGCAACGACAGTGCCACGCCAAACAATTAGACGCCCTTTGTTTTTGCCCAAAGTGGAGGTGAGCTCACCTGGGTGCGTCCCCCTTTATCTTCCCCCTCCGCACCAGGTCCACCTCTTGCCTGCGTTCCACTTCCATTGGCCGTGTCCCAATTCACTACTGTCTTTGTGACTAGGCAGACACGTGCGTGACTTTTAAAGCTGTTATATTAATGCCATATTATTAGCCCTACACATTAAGTCAGGCAGTCGGACCATATCTGAATCTCCCAGCCATACCACAGAAGTTTACATGAACTCTAACTGCTTCCATTAGTGGTGCTGCTGTGCACCTAAATACATAAGACCTGTGTGGATGTATAAAGACTTCATTTTCATGTAAAGGCTGTCTGGCCAGTGTTACGATGGTCCCCACTTATACGTGAGTCTTGGTCCTCCCAAGGTTTGTTCTGTAAAGCTGCTTTTTGACATCACTATTATCACTAAGCACTATATAAATACATTTATTTATATATTCTTTCAGAGCATGCCTCTCCGACTGCCTTCATTGAGTTTAGCCAAGTGCAATCTATAGGATCTGAAGCAATGCAGATTTGTTATCTACTGGATTACCAGTTTGTCCAGAAAGTGTAATGTTTCAACAGTACAAACAGTGTTCATCTACTTTATTACCAAAACAATTACATCATATTATTATGATACTACTGTGGCCCAGTTTTACTCCCTACCTGCTAAATGTGTTTCAGTATGCGGTTGAGTGCAGTTGCTTCTCCAGACAATTACAATGGCAGTTTGTCAAGAGGTGAAGTCTCTTGAGACACACCAAACACATAAAAACAATGGTTATCAGTACCACTTTAAAATAAGACTTAGATAAAGGGTTTATGAATGGTTTATTAATTAGTTTATTATTTGTTATTAATTTGGTTGCAAATACAATAAAAAACATTAATAAACAGTTAATAAATGTATAACAACACATATATAGAAATGTCAACAGTAAGCTATACATTTGTAAATTTGATTCCCCACTTATTTAGCCTGTCAAACCTCACACCTTCCTAAATACCGATCTGACTTTGTGTTTTCCATAAACATGTCATATTAATATATTTGTAAGTATGTTTAACTATTTACTATAAATTAAATGACTCCGTTGAATTAAATGACTAAGCAAACAACGGATCACTGTTGCCTTTTCAATTGATGTGTTGTAACTGCTTATCAATGTTTTTTAAAAAGTATTTACAACCTAATCAATAATAATTAATAAACTAATTTATAAATCATTTATTAAACCTTTATAAGGGTAGTCTTATTTCAAAGCGGTACCTTATTTTCTTCTGTTGAATAGAAATGAAGCCAAAAATCTCCACCATGTTGTTAGTTTTACATTTCCATCAAACTACTATTGTGTCCTAGTTTACCCCCTGAGCTAAATATAATACTTCCATATGATGCTATGGAGCATTCAGTTGTTTTTATATAAGTGCAGCTGATTCTTGTTGTTCTCAGTATGGGGAAAATCCATAAAAATTCCCATATTAAATTACCAATATCATAAATGTTTAGCATGTTGTCACTGAAGCCCTCCCCCCCGAACTTCTTAGTTGCTCAGTTCCAAACTGACTCCAAACTGACTGGTGGAAAAAAAGCAGAGGAAGAGAAAGCTCTGGAACAAAAGTGGAGCCATCTTTTCAAACAACAGCCTGTGGCTCCTTTCACTTGGCATCCGCGGGACGCATCTGATCCCTTGCTTTGTTTAATGCTGCAGCTTCCTTAAAAATGGATTTATTTGTTTGAGGTTGTTTCTCTATTTATTTCTGTATTTACAGAGCTCATCCATTTCTGGGAGGGAAAGGGAGGGATGGGCTTTGTCAAAATCCTAGAAGGTTTCCTGGCTCGCGCACAAACGTGCCTTGATGACTTACAGGGATGGAGAAAGTGAATTATCATGGGCCTACAGAAGGGGCTACCGCGAAGGAAGCAGATTCCGTGATTAAGGTTCGTATGAGAAAGAGGACTTTCGGAGATTTACTCCCAGGAAGTTGCAGTGTGGGAGCCGGACTGTTGTAGCCATAATGCAACAGGGCCTGTGATGTTCTCGTAGTCTGTGATGTGAAGAAAGCCAAGTGTTAAGAAACAGACATTTCACTGATACATTTCCTTCACTATACTTCTAAACCTGACTAAAATGAAGTGATATTTTAAGATTAATATGTATTTATCCTGGGTATGCACGTTAATGAATACAGATTTTGATTTATTTTAATTTGGACTTGCACTGAAAGCTTTTTAGGGCTCTACAAGTTTCTGGGTTCAGCAACATCTTTATTCATCTTTATTTTAGCTTGAAAATGTACAAGGAAACACATATGAATACAATCCTAACATATTATAATCCATTAATCTCTTGTATATCCATGTATGCCTAACTATATAGTGATAGAAGCACAAAGCTTCTTGTAAGTATTGATAATACTTACATTTCCCTCATCTGCTGACTTGCCACAGACAGTAGGTACAGATCCCTCCCTCAGACAAAGTCTACTGGATAGTCCTGCTGTGTACTGTCTGAGGTTCTCAACCAAACGGACTAAGTTTGTTCAACTAATCGAGTGGTTGGGGCTCTGGTGAAGGTGTGGGAGCCGGACTGTTGTAGCCATAAAGCAACAGAGCCTGTGATGTTCTCGTGGCTTGTGATGTGAGGAAAGCCAAGTGTTTTAAGAAACAGAAATTTTATTGATATATTTGCTTCACTATATGTCTAAAACAGACTTAAAAACAAAGTGATATTTACAAGCTAGTGGTTATTATAAGCATATTTATTTAAAGATGAATATGTATTTATCCTGGATATGCACTTTAATGAATACAGATTTTGATTTATTTTGATTTGGACTTGCACTGAAAGCTTGTTAGGGCTCTACTAGTTTCTGGGTTCAGCAATATCTTTATTTTACCGTGGGAAATGTACAAGGAAACACAGATGAAGACATTCATAACACATTATAATTCATTAATCCCTTGTATAAGCATTCACAGTACAGGCCAAAACTTTGGACACCTTCTCATTCAATGCGTACATAAAAGAAAGTACATAAAACTTCACATGTGTTTATAGTTTTGATGCCTTCAGTGAGAATCTACAATGTAAATAGTCATTAAAATAAAGAAAACACATTTATTGTACTGTATGCTATAAGCTTTATACCTAACTACAGCTCTGGAAAAAAGAGACCACTTAAAAATGAACAGTTTCTTTGATTTTACCAAGTTGAAAACCTCTGGAATATAATCAAGAGGAGGCCATCAAACCAAGCAGAACTGCTTTCATTTTTGCTCCAGGAGTGGCATAAAGTTACCCAAAAGCAGTGTGTAAGACTGGTGGAGGAGAACATGCCAACTGATTCAGAAACTGAAGTGGTCTCTTATTTTTTTCCAGAGCTCATTCAAACTCATTATTTGAAAGTACAAAACGTCCCTCATCTGCCGACTTGCCACAGACAGTAGGTACAGATCCCTCTCTCAGACAAAGTCTGCTGGATATTCCTACTGTGTACTGTCCGAGGTTCTCGACCAAAAAGACTGAAATGACATTTGTCTAATTTATCTAGTGGGTGGGGCTCTGGGTGGGGGGTTGACAGATAAGGGGTGGGGCCAGGGTGGTTCTCTATCACCTAAGGAAGCCACCTAAATGACTGCTGACATTTACTCTTCTTGACTTACTCTGTTTACTCTTAATTAACAGAAAACGAATGGATGATCTTTTTCTGCATTTGGAGGATTTATAGGGCCTGTTGAGACCAGTTTTGCGTAATAATAATAATAATAATAATAATAATAATAATAATAATAATAATAATAATAATAATAATAATAATAATAAAAACTAGTAGGGATCATGTACAGTAAATTAACCTGTAATTATATCATTGTTTAGCAAGTAGATTGTACTCATTTCATTGGAGATACAGTAGTTTGGGATTCGTATAGTAATGACTGGTTCCTTCTAGTGTCCACTGGTTTTAGTAACCTTAGCATTTGAGCTGGAGTATGTCTTTAATGATAAAAGATCAAGGGGAAGTAGTGATTTGTGGTGTGGAGCTGAGAACGATTAGATTAAATGGCTGTAATTACCTGATTACGGTGAGTAAGCTGCGGTCATTCTCCCTGCCAGTGAGTCTCTCATGCTGGCTGCTTGACTTAATAAGCGGAAAGAAAGAACGATAAGGAATGAGTGGAGGAGCTACTCCACCTTTCCTTATCTGAAGCAGGTTCATATCAACACAGCTGCTGATTCACATACTTCTGACTCAGTTCATGTAAACAATGTTCGCTGGCTGCATTTGTGAACAGTGGCTGTATGAAGCCACTTCATGTTTTTATGTTTGTATCAAGTAAAGCTGATGTCTGTAAGTTTGGGGATTTGGGGGATCTCTGGTGAGGATGGGTAATTGCAACAAGCATGCGGAAGAATCATTTTAACTGGGCGGGTGTGATGCGGTCTCCTTTCAGAGCAGATGAATCCGATTCCAGGTTATGTTCAAACGGAGAGAGAGAGAGCGCTCAGTCAGAAACTTCACTTCAACTGCACACTTTGTTTTTACTATGAGTGAATGAGCTACTGAGCTCTGAGTTCCCCTTTTGAAGTCTCCATTGCTCCACCAGCCGCTCGCGTTCAGTAACACTGATCCGGATCCTCTTTCAGAGGCTGTACGTGTGACGTAAGTACGTAAAGATGCTCGACGTGACTATAAGAATGTGACAAGCGTCACGACATTCCAGTTTTTTTTTTTTATTAATATATTAGGATTAGCAGGGATGGTCAGTTCGGCACACTGGTACCATTAAACACAATATTTTATCTCTTTTCCTCTTTGCTTCTACTGTCAGTTTAGAAACAAAATAATATAAACTGACACTTTAATATTGTGTACATTGTGTGGACTTATATGCCAAACAAACTTATAATTTAATGTTGCATGACCTTTGTCTAAACTCCTTTTATAAATTAGAATTAAACAGGCTGAGTTTCAGAAGACATATGAGGCATATGTACAGTACATACTATGTACAGTAAATGACATACATACATTCAATTGCATTTTCTCAGTTATTGTGCCTCAGTCAGGCTAAAACAAACCATAATGGTCAGTGTTCATGTTGTCACTTAAAGGAGAACTCTGTTGTAAAATGGACTTGGGTTGTAGTGAAACATGATAATAAGTAAGAACTGAAGAATTGAATAGCAATAGTGATAGGGGCATAGCGTTGCCCATGCAAATATGTATATTTGTTATTTCTATTTTTACACCATTATCAAGCTTAAGTACCTCCAAATTTCAATGGTAGAATTCTGAGGGCTCTGACATTTAAAACGAGGCAAAGAAAAAGTTTAATTTCTATTTTTACACCATTATTGTAACGCGTGAGCAGAAGGGAGGCGGACGTTTAAGCGGGTAAGACATAACTTTTAATAAATAACAAATAAACAAATAAACAAACAGGGGAATAACGAATATAAATATGTACATAAACAAACAGGGAAAACTAACAAAGAGCTAAACTAAACAGATAAGTAGCTAAACTAAACAGATAATAACTAAACAGGGCTAGGGATATATACAAAGGATAAATACATAAATATATACAAAACAAATAAATAACGTGAAGCAATAACGTGACGTAGAAAACAATAATAAACGTGGCGAGACAAACGACAGAGGAAGGTGCAAAGACCGACAGCAAACATAGATTAACAAGTACTATTTATACTAAACATGAAACACAGAACACCTGGGAAGGGGCGGAGTTACAAATAACACACACGTAATGGAAAAGTACAAGAGAAACACAATAGGAAACGGGGAAAACACAGGAAAACATAGCGAGGGCGTAACAGAAGCCCCTCCCTAAACGCGCAGCTCCCGAGGCGCGTAAAAACGAACCCCGGGGGCCGGCGGCGGGGAGAGGCCGGGAAACACAAGAGACGAGACCTGAGACTTAACATGGGGCAGAACTGGAGACTGGACTGAAGACCGGATAGGAGACTGGACAGAGAAAGGAGACTGAACCGGGGACATGACTGGAGACTGGACATTGGGCGAGACAGGAGACTGGACAGGAAACTGGACAGGGGACGATGACTGGACGTGAGACATGACGGGTGACTGGACAGGACTAGACATGGGAACGGGAAAAAAACATTAACAGGAACAGACACGAAGACGGTGACAGGAACAGGCACAGAAAAACCAGACCAGACAGGAACAGGAACACAGACAGACACGGGGACCAGAACAGGAAGCGACATGGGGACCAGAACCACTTGGGGATGCCCAGGACTGGCTAAAGTCTGTGGGGTAGTCCATGGAGCCAGCCTGGGCAAAGTTCTTGGGCTGGAGTCCGGGGGCCTTGGGGCAGACCTGGGCACACGGGGCTTGGGGCGAAACTTAGTTCTGGGTGCAGGAATGGGCGTGGGTGTGGTGACGGGCCTCGCTGGCGACGCGACGGCTTGGGCAGCAGAAGCTGGAGGCGCGGCGACTCGGGCAGCAGGAGCTGGCGGTGCGGCGACTCGGGCAGCAGGAGCTGGCGGTGCGGCGTCTCGGGCAGCAGGAGCTGGCGGCGCGGCGTCTCGGGCAGCAGGAGCTGGCGGCGCGGCGTCTCGGGCAGCTGGGGCTGGTGGCGTGACGACGAGCATCGCTGGCGTCGGCGCTGGAGCGGTAGGCACCGCTGGCATAGGAGCATGGACGGTGGGCACTGCTGGCATCGGCACATGGGCAGTGGACACCGCTGGCACAGGAACATGGACGGTGGGCACCGCTGGCATCGGCACATGGGCGGTGGGCACCGCTGGCACAGGAACATGGACGGTGTCTGGCACCGCTGGCATCGTAGCAGGAGCGGTGGGCATCGCTGGCATCCTAGCAGGAGCGGTGGGCACCGCTGGCATCGTAGCAGGAGCGGTGGGCACCGCTGGCACAGGAACATAGGCGGTGGGCACCGCTGGCACAGGAACATTGGCGGTGGGCACCGCTGGCACAGGAACATTGGCGGTGGGCACCGCTGGCACAGGAACATTGGCGGTGGGCACCGCTGGCACAGGAACATTGGCGGTGGGCACCGCTGGCACAGGAACATAGGCGGTGGGCACCTCTGGCACAGGAACATAGGCGGTGGGCACCGCTGGCACAGGAACACTCACGTGAACAAACTTGGACCCTTGGGCAGTAGGTGTCTGTGTGGAGGCTTGGGCTGCTGAAGAGAGCACGGAGACTTGACTTAATTTCACCGCAGCGTATTCAGGTTCCGGGGTGGCAGTAGCAGTACAGTGTAGCGCCGTTGTCATGGGAACCCCGGAGCGAAGATCTGCTGCCGCTGCGGGTGACTGGAAGCGCTGCTCGGCGGCCGCCGTGGAAGCTGGGTCTGCAGCCGTAGAAGATGCGGGCGCCGCAGCAGCCAGAGAAACTTGACCCGTGGAAGCAGGAGATGCTAGCTGCGTTAGCCGCGTAGCCGTGGGGATGCCTGGAGCTGCAGCCGCTGGAGATGCTAGCTGCGTTAGCCGCGTAGCCGTGGGGATGCCTGGAGCAGCAGCCGCTGGAGATGCTAGCTGCGTTAGCCGCGTAGCCGTGGGGATGCCTGGAGCTGCAGCCGCTGGAGATGCTAGCTGCGTAGCCGCCGTGACAGAGCGCGCCATGGGAGGCGGGCCGACGGAAGACGGCGTCTTGAAAGCCGGCGCTGCTGAAGATCGCTCCGGGACGTAGGCGGCCTCCTCCCGGAGACACGGAGGACATCTGAGAGCCGGAAGGATTAACTCATCCTCCGAACTAGACGCAGCTGCGAGGAGGTCCACGTAATCCCAGAAGTAGGGATCCTCACAGCCTGCGTTTCTGCCCGCCTCGTGTCCCCCGAGGCCGATAGCCCCAACGGTTAGCCCCCCCCCAAGAAAATCCTCCGAATTTTGGGACCTCTTAGAACGCCTAGCCCGAGGCCTTCTCCGGCCTCGAGGCCTCGGGTTTTCCTGCGCCGAGGTCCCAAAGGGGGCATGACGGATGGCCAGCCCGGATCCAACCCAAGGGTGTCCCGCATAAACGTCCATGGCGGTCGGTCTTTCTGTAACGCGTGAGCAGAAGGGAGGCGGACGTTTAAGCGGGTAAGACATAAATTTTAATAAATAACAAATAAACAAATAAACAAACAGGGGAATAACGAATATAAATATGTACATAAACAAACAGGGAAAACTAACAAAGAGCTAAACTAAACAGATAAGTAGCTAAACTAAACAGATAATAACTAAACAGGGCTAGGGATATATACAAAGGATAAATACATAAATATATACAAAACAAATAAATAACGTGAAGCAATAACGTGACGTAGAAAACAATAATAAACGTGGCGAGACAAACGACAGAGGAAGGTGCAAAGACCGACAGCAAACATAGATTAACAAGTACTATTTATACTAAACATGAAACACAGAACACCTGGGAAGGGGCGGAGTTACAAATAACACACACGTAATGGAAAAGTACAAGAGAAACACAATAGGAAACGGGGAAAACACAGGAAAACATAGCGAGGGCGTAACAATTATCAAGTTCAAAGTAGCTCCATGCCTTATTGGTAGAATTCTGAGGGCCTTAACATTTAAAATGAGGCAAAGAAAACCTTTAATTTATATTTTACACCATTATCAAGCTCAAAGAAGCGCCGAACTTCATTGGTAGCATTCTGAGGGCAGACGTTTAAAACGAGGCTAAGAAAATGTTTCATTTCAATTTTTAAACCATTAACAAGCTTAAAGTCGCTCCACACGTCAGTGGTAGAATTCCAAGGCCCTTGACATTTAAAATGAAGCAAAGAAAATGTTTAATTTCTATTGTTACACCACTAACAAGCTCTAAGTAGCGCCATACTTCATTGGTAGAAGTCTGAGAGCGCTGACATTTAAAATGAGGCAAAGAAAATGTGTAATTTCTATTTTTACGCCATTAGCAAGCTCAAAGTAGCTCCACACTTTATTGGCAGAATTCTGAGAGTTCTGAAATTTAAAATGAGGCAAAGAAAATGTTTAATTTCTATTTTTTACACTATTAACAAGCTTAAAGTAGCTCCACACTTCTTTAGTGAAATTCTGAAGGCTCTGACATTTAAAATGAGGCAAAGAAAATGTTTAATTTCTATTTTCACACCAATAGCAAGCTCAAAGTAGTGCCATACTTCATTGGTAGACTTCTGAGGTCCCTGACATTTAAAATGAGGCAAAGAGAATGTAGAATTTCTATTTTTACACCATTAACAAGCTTAAAGTAGCTCCATACTTTATTGGTAAAAATCTGAGGGCCCTGAAATTTAAAATTAGACACTGAGAACTTTGAAAGTTTAGTTTATTAAAATACACTGTTTTTACACACAGTGCCTTGAGTGCGCCACCATCTTGCAAGTAAGTCACTATATACACAACTGATGACAGGATATTAATTGAGTGGAAATGCTTAAATGTTTGCTGAAAATAACTTTTAAATATTTATGCATTTGCACTGACATAATTTTGCAATCTGTTCCCCTATCCTACCTATTCATTTGTGCTTGTCAATCGATTATCATGACTTAATTTCAAGATTGCAATACTATTCTACTGGCAATACTTTACTTAATTCTTTACAGGGACTAGACAACCTCAGTATGGTTGCAACGTAAAGTAGCTTAATGCATTCATTAGAAGGGATATCCACAAGTATTTAGAATAATAATTTGGCATAATTATTCCCCTTATTAGTCAGAAATCAAGGGCTTAATGGAAATACACACCGATACAGACAGAACACCGAGAGTTTTATGACCTCCACACTGATCTGTTATTTCTACTCTTCCCCTCCAGCTCCATTGTTCCAGGAGTTATGAGGTAATGATATCTCGGACGCCAAGCGAGAGAGAGAGGTGTGTGTCCTCATATTTTGTTTCTCCGTTTCCCTGCTTTGTAACACACCCTATTTCCGACGACCTCCTGACCCGGCGTGTTGGAGCGGGCCGTGAGGACGGTGACGCACCAACATTAAATATTTGCTTTGTCTCGTTTTCGCTCACAATGGCTTTCCAATGGCGATGCGAGGTGCACTCATCCTGTGCTGTTCTTCACTCAATAAAATGCTCGCATCTTTATCAAAACGGTGATGGAGGTACGTGAGGATCAGGAGGTTTCGTCCGCTTTGTTTGGTTAATCGGCTTTGTCTGGATGAGGTCATTCAACACTGAGAAATGGGATGCATTGAATTTCTTTGTTCCTCGTTAAATAATAATTATCGCTGAATTTATGTTTTAATTGATGTATGTTTGCAAAAAAAACTGAATATACGGTAATATACATATAATATACTGTATTTTATGTTCTGTCTATGTTTTTTTAATCAGCTGTTCTGTCCAGACATAGCGGCCATAGTATAAAAAATGAGTTAGCCTCACCTTTACTCCTGTCCTTTTTCTTTAGAATTTTGATACAGAACGTGTGCTTAATTATAAAACAACATTCCAACATTTTTTTTTAGTGTCTTTAGCTAAGAAATGCATTTTACTTTTATAGTCAACCCCTAAAGTTCCATCTGTTCGTTTCTGGCTAACACAAATTACAATAGTACTTAAGCAATTGACATATAGCATGCATAAGAAAACATGTATTCTGGCAGATATGGCAATTGTTGATGTCATACCTTGAAGAATTGTCTTAAACTGATACTTTTTTTTCGCTGATTTACATGTATACCATGTACAATGAGAGTGTGTACCCAAAAATGTTCTTTACTTCTGAACCTGACTATATGTGCAAATAAAATTTTAATAGCAAAAAGAAATGAGTTAGTCTCTTAGAGCACAGTGGCGAGAAAAGCAAGTGAACCCTTTGAAATTTCATGTTTTTTTTTGTGTTTTTTTGCATATATTTGTCATAAAATATGATCTTATCTTCATCCAAGTCTTGATGAATGTATTGACAAATATAATGTGCCTAAAATAATTACACAAAAATCAAGTAAAGACAAATGGAGACAATTTGGGACTGAAGCTACTCTGCCAAGAAGTGGGCACTCAGTAAAAATTACCCCAAAATGGTACTTTTGGTACTGGTACCCAACATGGTACTGGCACTTCACAATGGTACTGGCACGACACTTGCTGCAATGCACATCACTATGAAAACACCATCCCAACCATAAAGTATGGTGGAGGGAACATCATGATTTGGGCTTGTTTTGCTGCATCAGGGCCTAGCCAGCTTATAATCATTGAGTAGATGAACTGCCAAGTATATCAAAATATTCTACAGGATAATGGAAGAGTGTCTGTACATCAGCTAAAACTCTGCAGAAGTGGGATGATGCAACAGGACAATGACCCAAAACACCATAATAACCAAAATGACCCAAAATGGAATAGCTTAAGAAAAAACTAAATTGGCCAAGTCAATGCCCAAAACTCTGGTGATGCTATGGATTATTATGGATTTGTTGAGACCCTTGTTGAGACATTTGTTTAACAATTGAGGTTATCTGAGAAATATGACAAAGCTAAAGCAGTTCTACCAGGAAGAATGGACTAGATTTCCTGCCAAACAATGTGCAGTTCTGATCCACAGCTACAGGAAGTGGTTAAGGTTATTGCTGCCAGGATCAACCAGCTATTGCTTCCAATGGTTCACTTACTTTTCCTACTGCTACTTTGAGTATTGAATGAGTGCGTTTAGTAAAGACATGCAAGATTATACTTGTTTAGTGTGAATATTATATTTGTCAATACCCTTGACTTGGATGAAGATCAGATCACAATATCAAACAAATTTATTCAGAAAATCATGAAATTCCAAAGTACAGTACTCTTTGTTGCCTCTGCAGTTGATTTAAATAAAGGCTTTTTCACAGTTTTACACTTTTATTTTTGACCCAGGCATACTTGTTTTGTGAGTTTAATACATTTTTTAAAGTGTGAATGCTGTTTTCAAGCTTAGGAGTGATCCAGATCACGGAAATCAGATCCTTCTGAATTATCTGCTCCTAGTACCATGCGATGGGTTCATTTTGTAACGTAACTTCTTTAAGTTACAATGTAAAACTGACCTTTTCAGCAGTGTGAAAAGTCAAGAAGGGATTCTACACTTTCTTTGCTGAAATGGCAAATGTTGCCTTTCTCACTGACTGCTGACTGATTGGCTGCTGGCCTGCAAAATTCACTTCTAATTTCCATAATTCCAGTTCACAATATTTGATTGCGTTTTCATTGGCTTGTCATGACAAGTCAGATCAAGTTTATTTATGTGAGCTTAGTGATTAGCACATCTGCCTCCAAGCGTTGGGTTGGGGTCCAGGGTTCAAGTCCCTTTCTTGGTGAGTTTCCATGTTTTCCTTGTGTCCACATGGGGAAAACCCATCCTTAATAGCTAAAGCACAAAATAAAGAGTTAAAAATGGATATATCATATATAAGTTCAATATCTGAAGTTTTACAGAGGGAAATAGAGATTAGAACCAACCCAATTAGATCTAGTATAAATATTTATGGCAGTATTAATGGTTTTAGTGAGAGGCCAATTGTTCTCCTTTTGGGGCCCGACAGCTGATGGCAAGCTACATAAGCAGGATGCGAACCAGCGATCTCTCAATCATAGTGGCAACGCTTAGCCCGCTGTACCTCTTGATGTCCAGAAGCATTTTCTTTTTAGGTTGTTATTATTAGTAGTATTGCTATTGCAGAAAAAAAATTAAAGTAGCCCCAAAAACACACCCCATGACCTCTGAGATGTCAGCCATTAATATCTTACTATTTTTAAACAAGCCCTATTTGACAGGAAAAGTCTCAACCTGGAACTCTGATTGAAAACCCTTCGCTGAACATCAAATTGACACATTTTATCTACCTACACAATAATGTGGACAAAGTACACATGTTCATTGAACTAAGTTCCTTAAGAAACATTTAGGGGTTCTTCAATTTGAAACTGTGGAGTAATCAGATGAAGTGTTTTTTAAGGAATGTTCTAGAAACTTAAGGTGCTTTAAGGACTATTTTTTCTAAAATAAAATAAAAAATGATAAAACGTTCTTTGAATGTCGTCTCTATTAGACTCTACAACCACATTCATAACATATTATAATGCATTCATAAGGCATTAAAAAACATACCTGTAAATATTTATAAAAGTGCATAACCCAGTATAGCCATGTTTATTAAGCATTATGACTTGTAATCATAATACATTATAAGCTGTGCTTATAATATGTATGTTAAAATAGTATATATCTATCGTTAATAATGTAGTCCCACAATGAAAGTTTTCACTTAACTTCACTTAGAGCGCACAAAGACCTGTTATAATACATTACAATTGACTATAATTAATATTATATTCAAGACAAGAATCATTTATGAGTGGTTGAAAATATATTTATAGGATAACTGAGAGTGTGTTTATAAGTTGGAAGTTTTTTTAGTCATAATATAGTCTGCAAGCTGGGACTGTGTTTCTTGATATTGACGTATAATATGTTATGAACACAGCTATTAATGCATTATAATCACAGTTCATGATGCATGATAAACACGGCTATGATGACTTATACATACATTTTTATGAATATGTATAGCCATGTTTATAATGCCTTATGAATGCATTATGATGTGTCTTATAGAGATGAAATTTATAGAAAGTGTTACCAAACAAAACAGTAACACTTTCTTTGAATGTCATCTCTATAAGACTCTATAAACATAATCATAACACATCATTATGCATTCATAAAGCATTATAAACATGGCTATACATATTTAGAAAATGCATAATTCATTACAGCAATGTTTATTATGCGTCATGAACTGTGATTATAATGCATTAATAGCTTTAGTTTCAATACCAAGAAACTTAGTCCCTGCTTGCAGACTTTATCATGACTAAAAAAGCTTCCAACTTATAAACACACCTTCAATAATCCTATAAATATATTTTTAACCCCTCATAAATTATTCTTGCCTTGAATATAATATTAATTATAGTCAATTATAATGTATTATAACAGGTCTTTGTGCGCTCTAAGTAAAGTGCCAGACTTTCATTGTAGGACTAGATTATTAACGATAGATATATAATATTTTAACATATATATTATAAGCACAGCTTATAATGTATTATAATCACAGGTCATAATGCTTAACAAAGATGGCTGTAATGGGTTATGCACTTTTATAAACATTTATAGCCATGTTTATAATGCCTTATGAATGCATTATAATATGTTATGAATGTGGTTATAGCGTCTAATAAAGATGACATTCGTAGAAAGTGTTACAAAAAAAAAAACTTTTCATGAAAGTTCCTCAAAGCACCTTGAGGTGTCCCTACAAAGTGTTAAACTCAGGAGCCCCTAAAAGTTAATGATGGAACTTACAGTATATTTATAAAAGTGCACTTTGCACACACTGGTTGGGGAATGGTTTGGGGAGAATAGTAAGGAGTTTTGGACTCTATAAGTTCTCTAATTCCCAATCCAGTTGAGTGACTGTAGGATGTATTTGTTGTGTTTTTTTATGGAATAATGAAAAAAGTGGAAGCCATAACTTTTTCATTGTCATGATGTTACAATGCAATGCTTTATTTTTTTATGCACTATAGTTTCCTTAAACCATCTACATTCAGCAGATCCTGAGCTGTCAGTGTTCAGATTTAGATACTTTTTCTTAAAATGCAGTTTTTGCCTCAGTGATTTTTGCTCAGCGTCATTTTCTCACTTTTTGACAGCAGTGACTGGTTGCGAGTACAGTATCAGCCCTATGGACTTCCACGTGACAGAGGTCAGAGCCTGGTGTGACAGACAAATTTCCAGCCCAGTGACAGCTTCCCTATGGGCTGCATCGCCGGGAATTGATTCTAGCTCAGCTCTGCGCGTCAGTCACTTTGCTGGCTAAACAGTTGTCCGTGTGGAACTTTAATGACTGGTCTTTTTAAAACGTAGAAAGTTTTTAAAGGAGGTTGGGCTGTGCAAGGCTTTAAGGACAACAGAGGCAGAGATCCAGATTAAGTCTTAGCCTGATCTAAAGGTGTGGGTGACTGGAACTTAAAATGAGATACAAGCAAATCAGAAAAAGTTGGAATAATATTGAAAACAGTATACAGAGTTTCTAACAGTTCATTTGGCTTTTATTTGATTGCAGACAGTACAAAATCAATATATATTTTGACATTTTCTTTGCTCAACCAAATGTATCTTGTTTATATGTGCCCATTCCTGCATTTCAGGCCTGCTACACATTCCAAAAAAAGTTGTGACTGAGGATTATTTATTTATTATATATATATTTTTTATTTATTTAACATTTTCTCCCCATTTTATAAGGCCAACTACCCAACCCACTCATTAGGAATCCCCGTATCACTAGTAATGCCCCAACACACCAGGAGGGTGAAGACAAGCACATGCCTAGTAGCATCACAGAGCACTCGGAGGAGATGGGAAAAGTACACCTTGGGCACCTCAAAACCCAAAAAAGGCATTCTAATACTAATTCTCTTAATTAATCATGGGTGTGTTCTGGGTGTAATGTGAAATAAACTTGCTATTTTTAAATGTTCCACAGTGTAGATTAACACTAAAGTCTAAAAATCACTAAAATCTAAGCTATGAAAACAAACATATGGAATTATTCATCATCATTATTATTATTATTATTATTATTATTATTATTATTATTATTATTATTATTATTATTATTATTATTATATTTTAGATTCTTCAAAGTAGCACCTCTTGCTTAGATGACCACTTTGCACATCTTGACTGGATTTTCTTCATCAGCTTTATGAGGCTTTCACTTAACAGCTGTGCTGAACTCATCAAGAGTTAATTACTTGAATTTCTTGCCTCTTAATATTAATGTGTTTGAGAGCATCAGTTGAGTTGCTATACAGTGAATAGCTCTATTTGAGTAATGTTCTAATCCATATTATGGCAAGAACTTCTCAACTAAGTAAAGGAAAAATTACTTTAGGAAATGAAGGTCAATCAATGAAACTGGTCCCAAGAAAGGAAGACCAAGAATTAGCTCTGTTGCGCAGTTACCAGCCTCAGAAACGGCAAGTTAACAGCACATTCCAGATAAGAGCACCTTAATACTACTAAGTTACTAAATGATTCCTTATGTGTTCCTTCATAGTCTGATGACTTCAGTATTCATTTACAATGTAGGGAGAAATTATAAGGTGTGTTTGAAATTTTGTCTGGTACTGTACATTTACTGTAAGTGCGTGTTTGTGTTTATATGTGTGTTTATATATGTGTGTATGTGGTTGTGTTCGTGCTGCTCGAGCTTGACATCAGCTTGCGGTGTGTCCCACGGGCCTCTGAAGTAAAGAGTTCATGCAGCTGTTGAACAGGATATGATGAGAAAACACAAACGCTGGTTTGCTGACCCCGTGTACTTAAAAAGGCCCTTTTACCTTTTAAAAGCTGGACGCCGGCCCTCTGTGCCTCTGTTAACCAGCGCAGCTCCCAAACATGCCTCCACGTCCCCGAGTTCAAGTTGAAAGACACCCCCCCCACTCAATCCCCCCCTCTTCCCAGAGTGCTATGTAAGCAAAGATCTGCAATTCTCCCTTGAGAAAGGAAAGGCCCCAGCAATTAGGCTGTTTCATGTCACGGGCCTGCGCCTGCTCTCCTTCCTGGACGGTCGCCCGCAATGCTTAAGACACCTTAAGACCCTTAAGTAGTGTTGATTGTGGCGCAGACAGTCTATAACGCTGCGTAGGACCTGGAACTGTGACCAGGAGCCATTCTGGATCAGATAAGGAGCTCCATATCAGCATGAGTCAGGATTCAGGGTTGAACTAGATGGTCAGCTGCTGGTTTCACTCTTAGAGGTTGAAGTTGTGGCTGGTGGGAACTAAAGTGATGAGTAAGAAAGCAGGAGGACATGCTCTAGGCAAGGGATGTTCAGTCGTTTCCACAGAGGAAGGGTGTGGTGCAGGTTTTCATTGTAAACAATCAGATTATGGCATTTGCTTATGCTTGGCTGGAATGATATATGGATAAGACTGGACAACCCTGGTCTGCGTATGGGCTTGTAAATAAAGAAAAAAAAAAAGGGATGTTCGGGTGCTAACCCGGATTGTATCCAAAAAACATAAAACCACGGCTGATCAAATCATGGCAGAATTCAATGTACACTTCAACTCTCCTGTTTCCACCAGGACTGTCTGTCGGGACAATAAATTATTGTGGTCTAAAAACATGTGTTTCAGTTTCATTGTCCCATTGTGTATTGCTATCTTGGCAATGGAAAACACAGGTGTGCCACTGGCTGAAAACAACCTTGACAGGCATTAATAGTAAGAAGTTTATTGCTGTTCAGCTCAATTTCTGGTGCTGCAGAGCACAAACCTGACTTTTACCTCAACAATAAACAAAATAAAGAATAAAATAACATTACTATTCCCTTAAATAAGCGGCTGGTGTATCTTCACAGTGTGAATGTACAGGTCAGTTTATTTTCCTGAGATGCACAAAAGCACAACGCTGTTAAGATTCAAACATGCCAAAGTCAGAGTGCACTTGCCTCTTAAATGTAACGGCAAGTGATGCACTGATTGGTCTGTTTTTTACGCTACTCTCAAAGCACACCCAATAATTAGTTCATTCTAATTACTTAATTAAAAGAATAAGTACATGCCTTTTGCGTGTTTTAAACCAGTCAAGGCGTATTTTTTGTACCTAAATCCAGCTGCATAGTGTGCAATTGACCGGTGCACTTAAGAACCCTAAATTAGGGGCCGTATACTTTTAATAGATTCAGATTTTATATTTATTTGATGCTGACTCTAATCCCGACTTTCAGGTGTGAAATCGTCCTCATACTGTTCGGTAAATAGCGTGAGTGACAGGAATCCATTAAGGGAAGACTCTTCTGAGAATTGCTTTGCTGTGTTATTTCAACAAGTGATTAGAGAGGGCAAGGTAAGCACTTCCACTGCATCGCTATCTTACACACACACAAATATACACACACACACACACACACACACACACACACATTCAAACAGAGTGTATCAGGACTATTTCCTGTGCCTTCCCTCCCACCTTAAGCGATCCCTGAAGGCTGACTCACAGATCTGGGAACAGGACAGTGGGGACAGGACAGAAGAAGAGCAGGGAGGGGTACATTAGCGTTCGGTTCCAGGCGGGTGACATAGGACCTGAGGAATTCTCTGGGACCCTTGCCAAGCAGGAATAGGAACAGTATGTGCGCCTGCCCCTTTTGCTCTTCTGCTTGTCTTGTCTTTTGCTCATGTGATAGATTCACAGATGAACCAGCTACAGCATGTTCACAGAAAGGGGCTGTCATGGATAGAGTTGTCAGATTTTTTTTTTTTTTTTTTTAGTGACAAAGAATCACCTTTTAACCCTTAGAACCAGACGGACGGATTTTATGTCCAAAATCACACCTTGTGTTCTCAGCTTAATTACTCAGGAATGCCATCATGCATCAGATTAGAGTAAAACTCCCTGCGCTCAAACTACAGGTAAAGCTAGGTATGGCACTACTGTATAGTTTTTATTTTCCTTGCACATTTTATTAAGTATTTATTTGCACTAAACATTTTTATTTAATTACACTAAAAAGTTTAATTTTTGTGTATAGTCTTCATTGTGTCTTTTAGACATTTAAATTAAAGCAGAAAATATATAATTTAAGCAGATTTCAGTATTTAGTAGATATGTTATGTATTAAAAGTGCTATTAAATGCATTAAAATTATGTTTTTCTCACAAATAATATTTTTTAAGTTTATAACGTGTAAATATGGTATGCAACTCTCATGCATGTTATGCTCATGTCATGTTAAGAGTAATGGCATAAGCTATTTATAAATATTTAAACAATGCTTAATACATACATTATTTAATTATCATGGATGCCTCTATGTAGCTACCTTTCAAACAAAATGTTGCCAGATATCATATACAGCTCTGGAAAAAAAAACTAAGAGACCACTTCAGTTTCTGAATCAGTTTATTTGATTTTGCTATTTATAGGTTTATGTTTGAGTAAAATGAACATTGTTGTTTTATTCTATAAACTACGAACAACATTTCTTCCAAATTCCAGATAAAAAATATTGTAATTTAGAGTGTTTATTGGCAGAAAATGAGAAATGGCTCAGACAAAAAAAAAAGATGCAGAGCTTTCAGACCTCAAATAATGCAAAGAAAACCAGTCCATATTCATAAAGTTTTAAGAGTTAAAAAATCAATATTTGGTGAAATATCCCTGGTTTTTAATCATTTTGGCATGTTCTCCTCCACCAGTCTTACACACTGCTTTTGAATAACTTTATGCCACTCCTGCTGCAAACATTCAAGCAGTTCAGCTTGAGTTCTTCCTCTTGCTTATATTCCAGAGGTTTTCAATTTGGTAAAATCATAGAAACTCATCATTTTTAGGTGGTCTCTTATTCTTTTCCAGAGCTGTATGTAACACTCATTGGTTTGGATGAAGACCAATGACCTAAACCCCCTCCACATAGACTTTTTTGGCACCTATATATATGAACCAAAATATTAAGCAAAACTACAAGGAATATTATTTGTTATTTTCCTTCCTGTAGATGTTGATTACACTGATGGATGTCTGGTCCTGATTTTTTAAGCTTAATCTGGCAAAGAAGAGGCCAAACCCATAAATAGGCAGAGGCATTCTTTTGCTTAGAAACAAAATGACAAGAAGTCAGAGGCCGTGTCTACTGGGAATCCAGAAGAACCATGTTGGCCCTCAGTCTCTCGCACTGTCCTTCCAGCCAAATGGAACCTTATCATTAGCCAACCTCAAGAAAAACATGAAAGCACAACTTTCTGCATTCTGTCACGACTCGCCGGGGGAACGACTCCCCTGAAACCTCCATCCATCCAGAGACCGGCCTTTTTTTAGCTGGACTGGACCTGAAGTGTACGGCGCAGTGGGCTGCAGTGGTTTAAAAGAAAACAAATAAGGGAAATATTTAGATCTTCATTAATCACTTCAGGTCTGTAGGGTAAACCAACTGCTGGACTGAAATGCTGCTGGCCTCAGTTTTAGTAGTTTGGCCAGATATGAAGTCAGTAAATCCGTTTGGAAGTCTTCACATTCTTCTTAGCAATTTTCTTAAGAGTTTTGGAGAGTTATACGTCTGGCAGTTAAGGTTTGGTCACAAATTCGACATTCAAGCCACAAAGAATTAAGCTTTTATCACCAAACCTACAGGTCATGTCTTGTTTTTGTTTGTATTTTTTTTTTTGTAAATGTATGATTGTAAATGTATGATTGGAATAGCACTGCTGAGGTAAATGTATGGTTAGAAAAGCACTGCTGAGGTAAATGTATGATCAGAGTAGCAATGTGAAGGTAAATGCATGATTAGAGTAGCACTGTTGAGTTAAATGTATGATTAGAATAGCGCTGCTGAGGTAAATGTATGATCAGAATAGCACTGCTGAGGTAAATGTATGATTAGAATAGCACTGCTGAGGTAAATGTATGATTAAATTAGCGCTGCACAAATATGATTAGACAAGGCAATTTCCAAGTATGCTGTTTGTTACATTCATTTAAAACTCATAAAGCTTAAATGTCTTAATCTGTCAATCTCGTCTCCCTGCTCTTGCTGTGGAGCAGAAGTATGAATGTATCGCAGCCCGTTCTCACCACAGAGTGAATGGTAAGCTTCCCCACTTCACCAGACCCTCTGCATCTGGCTATGATCTCTTATTTCCTGGATTTGAGGGATCAGATAAGGATTGTGGGTCTCACTTAAGGTTCGCTCTCTCCCATAAACCCCTGCACTTTCTCATGTATGAAAGAAACATTACCTGTGTCACAACCCTAAACCTCTCCGTCCCGCTCACACGCCGTGAGTAATGTTCTACAACCAGGAGACGCCGATAACGTGTATTATATTTCTGTGATAACAGCAACCAAACACGCCTGTCTGAAAATAATGTCCACACTTTCTCGCTCTTTCTCTGATAGAGCGCGTTTCTTATTGCGAGAACTTTCACAAGTGAGTGTGATGCTTCATCAACTCCTCCCGCACTTCTTCAACAGCGCTGGGTTTGATATATAAGGCAGAGCATTCCACACTGACGTGCTGTATATACATTTATATAACCTCACGACCATTTATGATATCAACAAACTTCAACATCAATGTTCAAATGGAGAATCAAACCTTTTTGATGACATGCCACATGTAATCTAATCTAGAATTTAATCTAATCTAGAATCTACAGGGACTAGACAAGCTTTGAATGGTCATTTGTACAGGAATTGAACAATGAAACTGAAACACCTGGTTTTAGACCACAATAATTTATTGTCCCGACGGAAAGTTCTGGTGGAAACAGGAGAGTTGAGGTGCACATTGAATTCTGTCGTTATTTGGGAAGCCGTGGTTTTAGGTTTAGCACCCGAACATCCCTTTCAGACAGCTTCCTCTCACGTCCACAGTTAATCCTGTTGGATGTGGTTGGTCCTTCTTGGTGGTATGCTGACATTACCCTGGATATCGTGGCTCTTGATACATCACAACGACTTGTTGTCTTGGTCACAGATGCGCCAGCAAGACGTGCACCAACAATTTCTCCTCTTTTGAACTCTGGTAGGTCACCCGTAATGTTGTGTGCATTGCAATTTTTGAGCAAAACTGTGCTCTTACCCTGCTAATTGAACCTTTACACTTTGCTCTTACTGGTGCAATGTGCAATTAATGAAGATTGGCCACCAATTTGCTCCAATTTAGCTATGAAACCTCCCACACTAAAATGACAGGTGTTTCAGTTTCATTGTCCAACCCCTGTACATCTGTATCAGCAGTGGGTGCTATTTAAAGTAGCTGGTTCTATTTATTAGAAAGGCTGTCAACAGACATATAAAATGGTGTGAAAAGTGTTTGCATGTTTGTCACTCTTAAAGTGGCAGTCCACATTATTTTGTTTCTAAACTGTAAGCACAAGCATTTTTGATTAAAACATGGACAAAATATTGTGTTTAATAGTATCAGTGTGCTGGAATGACCATCCCTACTAAGCCTAATACAGAATATTCATTCTAAAAACGTACCAATCACTTTCTGCTGGAGTTTTTCTTCTGGCCACGTCTCGTGTCTTTACGTACTTAGGTCACATGTACAGCCTCTAAAAGAGGATCCGGCTGTTTTACTAAACGTGAGTGGCTGGTGGAGCAATGGAGACTTCAGAAGGGGAAACTCAGACCTCAGTAGCTCATTCACTCATAGTAAAAACAAAGAAATGAAGGAGTGAAGTTTCTGACTGAGCGCTCACTCTCTCTTTTTGACTGAACATAACCTAGAATTAAATAAATCTGCTCTGAAAGGAGACCGCATCAAACCCATCCAGTTTAAAATGATTTATCAGAGAGGGCCCTAAATCCCAAAACTTACGGACATTAGCTTTAAATGTTTCAGATCATCAAACAAATTAAATATTAGTCAAAGACCACACAAGTAAATACAATATGCAGTTTTTTTTTTAAATGATGGGTTTTATTATTAAGGGAGAATAAATCCAAATCTGCATGAAATCCCCTGTGTGAAAAGGATTTGCCTCCCAGTTAAAACATAACTTAACTGTGGTTTATCACACCTGAGCTCAATTTCTCTAGACCCACCCAGGCCTGATTACTGCCACACCTGTTCTTAATCAAAAAGTCCCTTAAATAGGACCTGCCTGAAAAAGCAAAGTAGGCCAAAAGATACTCAGAAGCTAGACATCATGCCAAGATCCCCCCCCAAAAAAATAAAGAACAAATGAGAAAGAAAGTAATTAAAAGGTAATAAAGCCATTTCTAAAGTTTTGGAACTCCAGCAAACCACAGTGAGAGCCATTATCCACAGATGGTGAAAAAGTAAAATAGTGGTGAACCTTCCCAGGAGTGGCCAGCCGACAAAAATTACCCCAAGAGTGCAGGTGTAAAAGTAACACCTTCTTTCAGAAAAAGAACATTATTCCTATAGTAAAACATGGTGGTGGTAGTGTGACGGTCAGGGGATTTGCTGCTTTAGGATCTGGAAGACTTACCATGATAAATAGAACCATGAATTTGGCTGTCTACCAAAAAATCCTGAAGGAGAAAATCTGTTTGTGACCTCAAACTGAAATGAACTTGGGTTCTGCAGCAGGACAATTACCCAACACACACCAGCAAGTCCACCTCTGAAAGGCTGAAGAAAAAGGAAGGACCTGAATCATTTTGAAAAACTGTGGCATGAACTTAAAAAGGTGGTTAATGGTTGAAAACCCTCCCAATGCGTCGAAATTACAACAATTCTGTAAAGAAGAGTGAACCAGAATTCCTCCAGCGCAAATTCTTAATTGCAGTTGTTGCTACTAAGTGCGGCCCAACCAGTTATTAGGCTTAGGGACAAACTAAAACTTTTTCACACAGGGACATGTAGGTTTGGACCTTCATTTAAAAACTGTATTTTATGTTTAATTGTGATGTCTTTGACTAATATTTAAATTTTTTTACAGATCTAAAACATTTAGGAGTAATAAACATGTAAACACTTTTTCACACCACAGTATTTAAGCAATCGATTTATTTAACATTATTTTCCAAGTCTGTGTAAAATAAACATAATATAATCTCCAATAAATCTATGTTAGATACATTGTAAACAAAGTCACATGACCAGGCTTACTGTAAACACGTCATTAGTGCAGTAAAACACCGCTGTTTGTATGACCTCGCAACGCAGGTCACATTAGAGCCTCACATGCTAAAATCACCGCCTGTTTTCTCCTGCATATTTTTTCGAAAAACAGAAACAATAGTAAACTGGCGACACATCTGTCCGCAGCTTATCCCCACATCCGCAGAGCAGCGTATTACACTGCACTTAATACACACACTTAATGCATCACCTTATTAAAGGCCTATTTATTCGGACTTAACCGTGCCTCCTATCTTCCAGTGGCCTCGTTTATCAGGACACTTTGTGCGGCTTTTAGAAGAGCTTATGGATCGCTGCACTTTTGCGTGGTGCACAGTGTCAGTGTTTTGCTATTGGATGAGGACAGAGGTGAACAGTGTATCCAGCTTAGAGGACTGTTTTGGAATCGGATTAGAATGGCTGAAATCGCTCCTGACTCCTGATGAGATAATGTGGGAATCTTTTAATACGTTCTCATTATTTAGGCATATTTATTATATTAATAAAAAAATAAAGCAAAAGTTCAGCAAAATGTTAAGTAAAAAGGAGCATTCATAAAAAAAAATAGAATGTACATTAATGAGAACATTAATGAGAAATTATTTTTTAAATAATAAATGTACAGTACCACCTTAAATTCAGTATTTTTGCATTATTTAAAAATTTTCTGCATTGTAGATGGACCATCCAGACTATGAAAAAAAAAGAACTACAGATAATGTTTTATATTGTATTTTAGATTAGAGGTAGAGTCACCTGGAATTCCGGCTTTTAGTTAACAGCTGTGCTTAACTTAACAAGAGTTAATTACGTGTGTTTGAGAGCATCAGTTGTAAAGCTGTGAAGAGGTAGAGTTGGTATACAGTGAATAGCTCTATTTGAGTAATGTTCTAATCCATATTATGGCAAGACCTACTCAACTAAGTAAAGAAAAGTATCCTCAAGTGCAGTCACAAAGACAAACAAAAACTTGATGGATGATGAAACTGGCTCTCATCAGGACCGCCCCAGAAAAGGAAGCCCAAGAGTTACCTCTGTTGCACAGGATAAGTTCATCAAAGTTACCAGCCTCATAATCTGCAAGGAAACAGCACCATTTTTGTTCCTTTATAGTCTGGATGGCTTCAGAATTAATTCACAATAAAATGAAAACAATAAAACTTTGAATGCGAGTATATGCATTGTTGTTGATTTAATTTACTACATAGTTTGATCACACACACTGTCCCTTACACTGTATCAAAATTTCACAATGAAAGGACTAATACAAAATATTAAAAATGACCTAAAATGAACTCTTTTTACATTGACTTCCATTAAAGGTTAAAGAAGGTTTTATCTCTCTCCTGTAAAGTTTGTGTTTTGTAGATACATGTTTTAACTGGACAGCAACTATTTATAATAAAGAAACATTATTTATAACTATTAAAATTTGTAAAAAATATATATATAAATATTTTCTGGTCTATGTTCATACATAAAGCTTGCACCAGCTAACAAGGCACATTAAGCAACACTAGTAACACTAGTGCCTACATTGAAGTGAGAAAGGGTGTCACCATGTTTTCCTTCTAATGGGGAAGCTGGGGGAAGCACCTAAGAAAACAAAACTGTAATTCTTAAAAAAAAAAAAAATATATATATATATATATATATATATATATATATATATATATATATATATATATATATATATATATATATATATTTTTTTTTTAAGTCAAATGAGTACTGGATTTTAAAATACACATATTTCTCTCCTAAAAACTGCTTATTTGGGTGAGTAAAGCACTTCTGTTCTGTATTCACAGTGAGCTTAGACTTCTAATATTTTGTCTTAGAATCAGTTCTCAGTGAAGTTTCTCCAGCACTAAGGCTGGGTGCAGCAGCATTAGCATTAGCCGCTAACTGCAGTACTAGCAGGATGTTAATGCTGCCTGATAGCGCTAGACTGAGGAAACTAGACTGAGTGTTTCAGTAACCCTGGGTGCTATCAGCTTGCGCTTTTTTCATGTAGCTTGTTTTAACACAGCAAAAACACAAAGAATACAGTCTGATATACTCGCCTCTGAAGGGCAAAAGAGCTAGCACTATGGTTAGCGGCTAATGCTAATGCTGCTGCACCCAGCCTTAGTGCTGGCGAAACTTCACTGAAAACTCACCCTTATAACTCTATACTTCAGCAGAGTAGCTGTACTGCTCCCTAATACCTCACCGGTAGAATTCATACAATACAGGGATTTTATAAGAGGCACTGTCAATTTTTGGGAAAGCTAAAGGTGCACCTTATATTATTGGTATGTTCATGTATAAAATACATGAGCACAGAATGTATAATACTTTAGTATACACATTTAGATATTAAAATATATATAAATAAGCAGTTAACAGGGGGTGGTCCCATCCTGAATCCCATGCCTAAAGACCTACCTGAGCCTTTTAGCCCAGCTGCACCAGCACTCCCACTGAGGGGATTTCCAATTTGGTGTGTAAGCGGCTTTTTTCTCTCACTCTCTCTCTCTCTCTCTCTCTCTCTCTCTCTCTCTCTCTCTCTCTCTCTCTCTCTCTCTTGTCTCTCTCTCTCTCTCTCTCTCTCTGTTTAATACCCATCCTAATGGCAGTGTGTGATAGTATATACCTATAGTATTAAGCTAATGCCCTAAATGAAAAGCACACTACCAGAACCTGTGTGGGCATCTCTGCTCCCCTGCAGGTCGATTGGATTTATACTGAATACACTTAGCCTTAAAGGTGCAACAGAATGCATTTATAGAGTATTAAATTTAAAAAATGTAGTATTATTTGGTGTATACATAGAAAACATGTGATCCTCTTATTTTTACCTCAGAATAAAACGTTCTGATTGTCCATCTGGTGTGCTTAGTTTCTGTTACGTAAAAAAACAAACAAACAAACAAAAAAAAAAAAACACCTCACAACTTATACAAGTTTAGGTATGAGGTCCTATGAGGTAACACTTTATGATCAATTTGCATACTGGTGTCCCATGACTTTTGGCATGTCAGTAGAGTATAAATGTTGATAGATGTAGCTCAAACCTCTGAAGAACCTCAATGGTTTTTCTCCACTCAGTTTGAATGAGATTTGTTGTTGAATTCCTTTAATAATCGAAGGGTTAACTTTGATCACTATCTAGACAACTCCATTTAACAACTTTAGAGGTAAAGAAAAGAGAAAAAAGAGAAAAAACACAAGCCTGTTGTAAATCTAAAGGATTAAACTCTCTCAGATCTGCGTGTTTGAGCTTCCGTCGCGTCCGCTCGCGTTCTCCCAAGCCAAATGTTGAAACAAATATTCCAGTTAAACACACCCAGATCCAGCCATTTTTAATTACTTCCACCTTCATTAACACACAGCGCGCCCGTTAACGCAATGAAAGAAAATGAGAAAGTGTTGAATTTATTCGCAGCGGAGTGGCGATTCCGTCTTTGATGATCTCAACAATTAGGCAACATCAAAGCCTAGGTTGGGCGAAGACGGGGCCTCATTTGCATAATTAAACCAACCTGCAGACAAAAACCTCTTAAATGGGAGCGAGCGTCTGGGCGTCTGAAGGAAGAGCGCAGTGGAAATTATGTTTATGCTGCTCGTAAGATAATTATGTACCTTGTACTCAATTAGGAATTTGTTAATTAACTTCTAGTTTACATATAATCAGGGAATTTGTTTAGTTGCTCTGTGAGGGAACGGGCCGTTTCTCTTTTCTGGCTTTCTTTCCTCAGAGTCTAGCTTTTAAAACACGGCGAATCACAGCCTGAGGAATTAACGATCTTATCTCAGCCCAACACGTCTGTCCTTTTCATCTCTGAGGAAACAGTAGATGGCCATGCGCTGAATCCTGATACAGTTTAGGGATATTAAATAATTATTAAATGAACTAACTCAGGTTTCTGCTTCGTAATGTTCTCTTATCACTCTCTTTGCTGTGGTTTAATTTTTTTAACCTCTGTTTGACAGTACACATATTGTATTTAGTGATCTATAGGCGAGAGGTCAAACTTGCACCCTGTAGCTTGATTTAGGGCGTGTCAGTGTGTCGTTGCTATCGTAACATCGGAAAAAGTACAATGCTTATTTTATATACTATTGCATATAAAATTGTATCTTTCTATAATATTATAGGTATACTATATTCTAGATAATTTCTAGTCTATAATATATTTCTAACTATTGTTATGATCAATTATTTGTACAAATGTTACAACTTCTCTGAAACACTGTAAATGGGCTCCAGAATTTTTAACAACGTAAAAATGATTTTTTGTATTTTTAACTCTACCAACACTTTTTGGTTAATAGAATGTCTTCTGAATGTTACAAATACAGCCATAAAGGGCCACAATATTCACAGAAGGGCCACTAATTATTTCACCAGTCACACCATGTTAAATGTAATAAAAAAAAGCTTACACATATAAATCTTTAAAATTGTGCCAAAGAGTTTAGAAACAAATAAATCTGCAATCGAAATTTTAAAATTCAAAAGGAAAAAGTATGTTGTATGTTGCAAATTCAAATAGAACAAAAAAGTATTCTTATATATACTTGGTTACTTTACCATTCTTCACACATTCTTTGAACATTATTTGCTTTTGGATTTTTGCCAGTATTTCCTTTAATGTATTTAATGTAATAAACTTTAATGTTTTTTGTGGATTTTATGTAGATTTTTGTGGATTTTATGTAGATTTTTGTGGATTTTATGTAGATTTTTGCAGATTTTCTGGGGATTTTTGTGTAATGTCTGCTACAGACTCTGTAGTTTGAAACTCAAACCTTTCCTTTTCTATCTAGGGACGAACCCTGGACCTGAACTACAATTCCCAGCATGCATCTGCTGGTGTCACGTGCCCGCATCCAATCAATCCCATCTCACTCTTGTGATTGTTATCTCTGAAATTCTAAATTGTTTTCAGTTGATACTCATTTATTCACATATATAAACCTGTCTGTTTTTTCATGTATTTCGCAAAGTATTTTAGGTTTATTATACTCTGCCTTTGGCTAATGGTTTCTCTCCGGTTTGCGATTTGGCTTAGAAGTTTTGGCTCACTGTCTTTCATTTCTTTGCTTCTAAATGTATATAATCTACAACTTTGATTAAAGGTTTAATTTTTTTTGTGTTAAACTTTTGGAACAAAATTTTACTTGCATTTTTACTGAACATAAACAAAATACTCTCAAACACACACGGCATTTGAGAAAATACAGCATTTTTATTCATTTTGTAAAATCCTTATCCTTTTTCACAAATACTGTCAGTTCAAACAATCAAAACAATCTCTTCTACATAAGCTTTAATCATGCTGGAAATTCCAATTTGGCTCATTAGCACCACTAGTGTTTGGGCATGGAATTGCATCCACCTATAATCTGATCATATGATCAGTGACAGGGCAGGGGCACTTCAGGGGGCCAGTTCTGATTGGCCCCCTGAAGTGCCCCTGCCCTGTCACTGATTATACAGATCCAGATGACATTCTTAGAAAGTTGTATAGTTTTAGAACGTTTTTGAATGTTCCTAGAAAATCTTTTTAAACCTTTTAAACATTTAAACTGGAATGTCACTTGCATCAGAGTTTTCGTTTTTAGTTTTATGAATGTTTGAACTTTAAACATGTCCATAATTTAAGCATTTGTCTAGCTGAGAATATTTCCAGAATGTTCCTTATATATTCATTATATTCAATTCAATAAAGTTACAGGCTAACCTTCCTGGAACCTTTTTAAAACATTGCTAAATATTCTTGTAACCTTCTCTGTTTGCTGAGGTATAATTAATTATGCAATATGTGAATTTATTGCAATTCCACAAAGGAAAACACATTCGCTTTTTGAGAAACTAGGTGTCCTCAAACTCTGGACAGGCCGTGTACAGCGTATCTGAAGTATGAATGCAGTCATTTTTGCGATGTTCAGAAGTTCAGTGGTTCAGATGCTCAGAAGTTGTTATGCTTGGCCTTTGTGCTCCATTTGTCCCACTCCAGCTGACCTGTCCTCTACTTTCCACTGTCAGTCCTGTTAACATTTCCCCAAACTAATGAGCTGCAGGTCCTTATCTCTCTCTCTCTCTACTCTTGACCTTGGAGGGGAGCTTTTCCCCCAAACTCATCATCCCCCCCTCATCCCAGCGTCAACTCCCGCACCAAAGAGAGGCTGACCCGTTTCCGGCCCGAGCTCTTCGTGGGAAAGACGTGCTCTCTCTCCTCAAAGCTCCTGCTGGACCCGAGGCATCCTCACCCTTAAAGGGACAGTGTGGTTGGAAATTTACATGAATTTCTTCAGGCAAAAGTTCTGCGAAACAATGTAGCTAAAAATGTAATGGAAGATATACAGTAAATAATTGGATAAATAATTGGATAACAATTCATAATACATAAAAACATGGGTATGATGTGTATAATCATGTTTAGTATGGCTTATGAATGTGATATCATCTGTTACGGGTATGTTTATCAAGTCTTATAGAGATGACATTCTTAGAAAGCATTTTTTTGCGCACACGCCACAAACAGAGTCGCTTGAGGTATGCTAAAGCACATTTGGACAAGCCAGCTTAATTTTGGAATAAGCTAAGCTGCTGTGGACCGATGAAGCTAAAATTGAGGTATTTGGAGGGCGGTTATTTATGCATGGTGGAAAAAGAACTCATTCCATTCCAAGACAAACACTTTACTGCTCCCCACAGTAAAATTTGATGGTGGTGGTTCCATCATGCTGTGGGGCTGTGTGGTCAGTGCAGGTACTGGGAATCTTGTTAAAGTTGAGGGTCGCATGGATTTCAGTAAATATCAGCAGATTCTTGAGAACAAGGTTCCAGAATCAGTGAGAAAGTTGAAGTTAAAGCTCCGGGGCTGGATACTTCAACAAGACAACGACCCTAAACACCCTAAACACTGCTTAAAATCTACTAAAGCATTCATGCAGAGGAACAAGTACAATGTTCTGGAATGATCATCTCAGTCCCCAGACCTGAATATTATTGAAAATCTGTGATGTGATTTAAAGCGGGCTGTTCATGCTCAGAAACCATCAAACCTGACTAAACTGAAGATGTTTTGTGAAGAAAAATGGTCCAAAATACCTTTGAAAAGAAGCCAGACTCTCATTGGAAGCTATAAGACTAGTTTAGAGACTGCTATTTTTGTAAAAGGAGGATCTCCTAAATACTGATGTACTGCCTAATTTTCTTTATAGAATTATTGCACAGTTTCTGTAAATCCTATAAACTAAAATTCTTTTTACTTCTCAAATATTACAGTTATCAGGGGTGCCCAAATTTTTCCATACCACTGTAACTCTTGCTCTTTATTTCCTGGGGCGGTCCTGATGAGAGCCGGTTTTATCATAACGTTTTTGGTGGTCTTTGTGACTGCACTTGAAACACTGCACTAAAAAAAAAAAAAAACTTTGACTTTAAACTGGTATCGTAAATTTTGGTCTCATCGTTTTGCTCTATACTGTATGCAGTAGAACACAATGCTGACCAAGGCCTGCATATCTTCTTGTGTACTTCAGAATCATCTGAGAGGTCTGAGCTTGAGCTGTGGTAAGCTTGTACAGTAAAGCAGGCCTGCGTTTGGTGTCAGTTTGATTTCTGGCCGAACTCTCGCTTTAAACCCACCGAACGACACCCTGCATCCCTCCGCTCTCGTCCTTCCCACGGTCAGAATAAATGGTCCTCAGCTCAGGAGCGGCCGGCCGAGGCCTTCCTGTCTCCAGGGCTGGGGAAGATCCCTGGGGATGGAGAGAGGGGGACATGCGGTGTGTGTGTGTGTGTGTGTGTGTGTGTGTGTGTGTGTGTGTGAATGAGAGAGAAAGAGAGAGAGAGAGAGAGAAAGAAAGAGAGAGAGCAAACCTTCTCTTCTCCCCTCTTCCTCTCCCAGTCATGAATGAAGCTGCGCCCACACACTTTTTCTCAAGCCCACCGATGGCCTAAGCGATAGCGTGTGTGTGTGTGAGTAAGAGTGTGTATGTGTGTGTGTTTGCGTGCGCAGGGTAGAAGAGTAGAAGGCTTAACGATGTAGAGGTGCTGTTTAAAGGCTGGCCAGAGTGTCCTCGTGGGCGAGTACAATTCCCATGCCCCACTGCATTCCTCCTTCAGATCCCAGACGCGTTTTTTAGCTACTATTTATTTTTCCTCCCCCCACCGATCGGACGAGAGCGCGAGCGCATTACCACTGACCTGAGTGGGAGGTGGGGGAGGGGGAAGGGCCAGGGGGGGACAGAGGAGCCCTCCTGGACACACAGTTATATACACCCATACACAAAAATGCTCTGAAGTTCTATCCAGACTATCCAGACTATAAGGAATCATGTAGTGACTTAAAAATGTAAAAAAAAAAAAAATAAATACTCTGTGAAACATTTAGGTGCTCTTATCTGAGGTGCAGTTAACTTTGCCGTTTCTGAGGCTGGTAACTCTGATGAACTTGTCGCAAACAGTCTATTTTCTCACATGGCCCCTGCACTGTTAAAATAGCGACATAGTTTATGAACATATTTCCGCCGATGGGGATGGTGGTCTGTAAATGAGGTGTGTTCAGGTAAATTTCTGCCGTATTGCTGGTACACCACTGGCTGATTAAAACCCTGACAACAGTCAACATGTTCAGAACAACAGTCAGTATGTTCAATACTATCTTGGCAATGTAGGCATGCCGCACACTCAACACGAATACAACCACTTATTACACACATACACACACAACAACACACAGCAGTGCACAAACCCAAATTTTCCATCAATAATAAACAGAATAGAGAATAAAATAACATTGCTGTTCCTGTAAATGACCGGCTCACACACCTTCACAATGTAATTGAGCAGGTCAGTTCCCTCTGTTGAGAAGCACAGCACTGTTAAAAGTCAGAGCACACCTGGCTCTTAAATGGAATGGCAAGTGACACCCATGAACAATTAAGAGAAGTAGTACATGGATGGATATATTATGGATAATCTTGATCTTATCTGTCCAAGGAATCTGGATCCATAACTGATGTAGATTTTATAAAATGGCTTGGGTTTGCACCTTAATATAAATTCTCAGATTTTTATTTTTTTTTTGCTTTGCTTTTATGATTGTGCCTCGATTGTAGATTATAGTGTTTTTGGCACAATTGAATGTTGTGAATGAATTTTTCTTTATCAACGGAAAACTTTTATTATCCACGTTAATTGAAACATTTCTCTTAAACCTAGAAATCTGTCACAGTTCAATCTGTTCAGTGACACCGTAATTTCTTCAAAACTTTTGTAATGCATGCACATCAAGCAAAGGTCCTTGTGTCCAGAGAATTCTATGACATTACAAACATTAGCTTGTTGGTGTAGCAGGTTGGTATATGCACGTTGGGCATTGGCTCCATAACTCAATCTCGAAAAGTCAGTTTCAGTAAAATATGAGTTCAATCAACTTCCAAAATCTGGTTTAAGTCCTACCTACATTCATCCCAACCATAACCTTAAAATCAGAAACCAACATTACTGGACTTTTTCCTAAAATATTTAACTTTTCGGATTGAAAAAAGCACATTTGTTCCCCCTGGAGAGCAGCCAAAATCAACACAACAATAAAAAGTTAGTTTTATTCATCATGCCGGAGACACTCAAGTCCCACAAGGAGTTAAATACACACTCCACTTTACACAAACACACACACACACACTTGCTCAGTGCCATTAGCCTGGTCCCCATGGGCTTTCACCCTTCACACAGCATGGCAGAGAGTCTGGGTGAACTGCCCTCTGGGTATGCACATCGTACAGCAGCTCTCAGCCGTTCCACACCTACACAACCAGTCAAAAGTTTGGACACACCTACTCATTTAATGTTTTTCAATGTTTCAATGTACAAAATCATAAAACAAGAAGAAAACATACTAAATAAGAAAAGGTGTGTCCAAACTAATAACATTTACAGCAATCAGTCATAACATTAAATTATGCACAGTTGAGGGGAAATACATGGACGATCTGGTTGTAATGGCTCCTGTCAAGGGGTGTGGATACAGTATATTAAGGAGTAAGTAAAAGTAAGTAGTTCTTGAGGGTGATTTATTGAAGCAGTCGAAGAAACTTCAAAAGACATTTTAACAGGAACTAAACTGTGATGGCTAGATCAGAACTGGATCAGAACATTTCCAAACATCAGGCAGTGCATTGAAAAGTGTTCCTAATGACTCATTCATATATATTCCTATATACCAAACATTCTCCAAAGTCCAAAGAGGGAAAATAACAGAGAGAGGGTCATTGGCAACCAAGGACCCCACCCCATAATTTACAGAACACCACCAGAGCTCTTGTGGAGGCCATGCCTCAATGGATCAAAGCTCTTTTGATGGGAGAATAGGGACAACACGATATTAGGCAGGTGGTTTTAATGTTATGGCTAAATGGTATATATAAACTGTTGTGTTTTGGTTTTCCTGTTGCAACCACTAAGGAATAATTTAAAAACTGCCTTATTCACATAATATGGGATACTGTGATTCACGTGTAACAGCAAATACACCACCAATAGTTAACATTGTTATTGTGTGATTTGTGAACCTGGTACAAAGTAGGATGTTATCTATTAAATTAGTAATGCTGAAAAATCTGACAACTACACCAGGAGTGTGTCCTCACTGCCCCAGACGCACTGTTATACAGTACAAGTCAAAATTTAGACACACCTTCTCAATCAACGTTTTTATTTTTTGCTGCATACTGGTGGGCTCTTATCTGGGGGTCTGTTAACTTGCAGTTTTTTAAGCTGGTAACTCGTATGAACACATCCTGTGCAATAGAAGAAACTCCTGGTTTTCCTTTTGAAAAAATCAGAGAAATTTCAATAACTTTGAAAGTATCTCTAAGTTGAGTTGCAAAGACCATCAGAACCGTTATGATGGAACTGGCACTCATCAGGACCATCCCAACTACTCCTTTATTATGATTGTGCTAAAAAAAATTGAGTGGCCATATTATGACAAGAACTGCTCAACTAAGTAAAGAAAAAACATAATTTAAGAAATAATGGCCAGTCAATCCAAAGAACTTTCAAGAACTTTGAAAGTATTTATAAGTGGATACTTTCAAAGTATATATAAGAGTAGGATTTGAGTTAAGATCAGTTGGTCTGTGCAACTGCACTTGAGGATACTTTTACATTTTTTTTTATTATTCAGCTTTGACTGACCTTCATTTCTTAAGTAATTTCTTTTTTTTCTTTGTTTTAGTGTTTTTTTTTCATTATTTTAAAATGTTCTGCACTGTAGATTAATACTACAGTCATCTAAACTATGATGACATTTAAAAAATTCTCAAGTGCAGTGCAAAGACATGTGATGAAACTGGCTCTCATCAGGTGCACCCCAGGAAAGGAAGACCAAGAGTTGCCTCTGTTGTACAGGATAAGTTAATCAGAGTTACCAGCCTCAAAAACGTAAAAGTATTTTGTTTTGTTAAACACTTTTAAGTTACTACATGATTCCTCATGTGTTCCTTTATAGTTTGGATGACTTTTGTATTAATTTAAAATGTAGAGAAAAAGAACACAATAAAAACATTGAATGAGAAGAAGTTTTCAAACTTTTTAACTGATAAAATCATCATCTACTTTCTTTACCATGATAACGCAAAGCTTATTCACAAACTTTCCCTCCTTAATAATCATATTTATTCATTCACTTTCAGAAATTCACTGTAGTTTAAGCTCAGGTTTAATCTGGGTTTGGGAAACTGGTCTTGTATATTTGCTTCACTGTAGCTGTTCATCCCGTCTGCTCTGTATGACTGTGTGAATGTGTGGCGAGAGCACCGGGAGCCGTCACACACAGTAGGAGAACCTTGTTTGATGCGTGTAGAACATGTGAAAAGGAAACAAGCCCCCCAAATCTCCCCCTCCAGCTCGTGAGATGTTCCTGAGGCTCTTCTCCTCTCCCTGGGAAAGCCTGGGTCAGGCCAACCACCCCTCACTTTCTCAAAGTCCTCCACAGTCTCCGCAGATCACACACGGCCCCACTTCCTGCCTTCCCCACCTCTCTCCGCTGGAGGAGGACAGGATGTGAAGACCCCCTAGGTGATCGGAGAACGCGAGGAGGACGTGGATCGGGGGGCCCTCACGCAGCGCTGTCAAAACACTAGCTGCGTTCACACGTTCCCGAGTTCGCCCGTGGGAATTGTGACATCATGTACACTGCAGATGAATAATCAATTACTCATTTATTACTGTTGCTTTTAAAAAAAAACTGTTTTTGAGAGGTTGTTGGTTTTTTACATATAAATAATAAATAATGCTGATATATTGTTATACAGTGAATTGCCATATTTGAGTAACTAAAAATGTAATGATGGAACTGGCACTCATTAGGACCATGACAAAATAAACACTGCAAGCTGTGGCACATAAATAATTAATTAATTACTCCTTTATTATGGTTATGCTAACAATGATTTTGAGTGGTTGTTGGTTTTACATTGTAAAAAGTATTGCTGATATGAGTTGATATAAAGTGACTAGTCTGGTTTCAGTAATGTTTAATCCATATTATGGCAAAAACTACTCAACTAAGTAAGGAAAAAAAATACTTGAAGAAATGAAGGTCAGACAATCTTTAAAAGTCTCCTTAAGTGAAGTTGCAAAGCTCATAAGGGATATTATGGTGGAACTGGCACTCATCAGGACCATCCCAAAATGTACAATGCAAGCTGTGGCACATAAATAATCAATTACTCCTTTATTATGGTTGTACTAAAATTAGTTGGTATACAGTGAATAGCCCTATTTGAATAATGTTCTAATCCATATTATGGCAAGATATACTCAACTAAGTAAAAAAAAAAAACACTTCAAGAAATGAATGTCAGTCAATTTGAAGCACTTTTAATAACTTTAAAAAAGTATCCTCAAGTGGAGTTGCGTAGACCAACAGAAAAGTTGTGATGGAACTGGCACTCATCAGGACCATCACAAAATTTACACTGCAAGCTCTGGAACATGAATAATCAATTACTCCTTTATTGCAGTTGCACTAAATAAATGGTTTTGAGATGTTGTTGGTTTTACATTGCAAGAAATAATGCTGATATGAGTTGGTATAGAGTAAATAGCCTGATTTGAGTAATGTTCTAATTCAAATTTTTTAAAGAACTACTCAACTAAATAAAGAAAAACAAAATCTTTAAGAAATGAAGGTCAATCAATCCGAAGAACTTTGAAGAACTTTGTGAGTATCCTCAAGTGGAAATGCAAAGACCATGAGAAATGTTATGATGGAACTGGCACTCATCAGGACCATCCCAATATGTACAATGCAAGCTGTAGCACATGAATAATCAATACCTCCTTCATTATGGTTGTGCTAAAAGGGGTTTGAGAGGCAAATAATGCTAATAGAAATTGGTATACAGTGAATAGCACTATTTGAGAAATGTTTTAATCCGTATCATGGCAAGAAGTACTTTAGTAAGTTTACTTTAAGAAATGAAGGTCAGTCAATCTGAAGAACCACTTTAGGATACTTTTAAAGTATATATCAGAGTAAGATTTGAGGAAAGATTAGGTGGTTATACTGAAAATGTGCCCCAGGAATTTACTGCTTTGTTTTAAGACTACATCAGTAACAACACATCAAATCTGGCACATTCAAAATATTCCTAAATTTGACCTTATAACAGACTGTAAAAAGTAACATATCGAATCTACTCAATACATTTAAAGCAAAAATCTGTCTCACTTTGTTTGGATAAGTTTAACTCTACAATTTCAGTAAATATTACCTAAATATATTACACAAAAGTCGCTAGAATCTTTCCTATTGGCCCCTGACATCCTTTATTTGCATAATTGGTGTGTGTCTCAGCACCTTTAACTGTTATATGATGCTTGATTTCCTGGTCACAGTGTTATAGGCTATAAGAACAAGTTGCTATTTCCTTTACTGAAAAGCCGTGGCTCTATGATGGCTTTAACCCCTTAAAATGCCTTGATCCGTATACAGGCTACAAGTGTAGGTAATACAAAATCCCTTTTTTCTGCAGTAAAATAAATTATTTATACTGAAATGTTTAGGGGGTTGAAATTTTCTACAGAACACTTAGAGAAGCTGCCTGTTTTCTTTCTACTCCACTTAATAATTCCAGATCAGTAATGAAAACAGACCCAAAAATTAGACAAACATAGCAAAATTAAAGGTTTGGAGGCCATGAACTGTTTGATTTGTATTCAGGAAAATTCTGATTTTAAAATGTAGTTCAGGAAAGAGGCAATTTTACGATTTTAATCAATATATTTTTAAAGTTGCAGATTTACTTAATTTTCTTTTTATATATTTTAAAACATTCTAACAATTACAATTAGAATTTGTAGTAATGTTTATTGTTATCAAACATGAAAGAATTTATGTAATACTTCAATAGAAATCCTCAAGATTTAGGTTTGTAATATCAGGCGGAAAATGTACAAAAATCCTGGCCTGTTAAGGGGTAATGCAGTAACTTTGCTCTCTGTTACTTTAAATGTGATTTATGATTACAACACTGTATTTATTTATGCCAACATTTTGTTTAAAAAAGCTGTAATACTATAATATATAAGCTGTTTCCAGTAATTAGATAGATAGATAGATAGATAGATAGATAGATAGATAGATAGATAGATAGATAGATAGATAGATAGATAGATAGATAGATACTTTATTGATCCCCGAGGGGAAATTATTAAAACAGCTGTAATCTTTCTTGACAGTGACTTACAAAAAAAAAGAAGATTTACAGTGTACTCAAACTTAAATTCAGTTTTAATTATACTGTATAATTATACCTTCAAAATTACAGATGATCAGAGCTGCCATAAAACTGCAGGAGAAGCAGCAGGGCTCATTCACAGTCTATTACAGCTATTTGAACATCATTGCAGTAGGTGATGGCTAGGTTCATAATAAACTATGACACAGTAATGTAACGTTTATTTTTACGACGAACCTGCGGCGGCCTGTAGTGTGTGTGCTGTAGTGTGTGTGTGTGTGTGTGTGTTCAGTGAGGCTGAAGACGGATTCTCCCGCTCTAATGTTTTTCAGTGGGAGTTGTGTGAGCTGTGGATGATGATGAACAGGACCCCGGCCGCGATCTTCCTCAGATTGCTTATTATCATGATTTAGTACAACCTGAATCACAATTCACGCCGCTGGGCTGTCGGCTTCGGGGAAGAGCGACGCCGCTGTCACTGACATACTCCCCCTTTTAAAAAGGCATAAATATTTGCTCTCTTAAGGGCCGCGCTGACTGATGATCTGAAAACAAGCAATCGTAGAGACTCTATAAATCTATATTTAGCCACCGCTGGAGCTGGAACTGGAGTCGTTGACCCGGAGCCGTCTTAGGAGGAAGAGAGAAAGAGAGGGTTTTTTTTTTTTTCATTTTAAGAGGGTGAAAATGTATTTTGTGCCGGAGCACATCTGGGATTGGTTAGCCTCGCGGAGGTAGGTATTAAAATTGGGAACACGCTGGATTTTCCCAGAGCATATGCCTTACTTACTCCAAACAAGGCAGAACATTTACACTTCCGTTCTGTACACCAGGATTAGCAAGCCGTGCGCCAAGTCCAGCAACCTGGTTGGCATTATATTGATTAACTGTTATATTGATTCTGTTTGGTCCTATAAAGCTCTAAAAATCAAATTTTATCAATAATGTGGCAGATATATACATTGCACACTGTTCTAGAAACAACTACAAGGACTTTTTTTTAATTCACTGGTTCGAATCCTGATTATGTAGCTTGCCATCGACTACCGGAACCATGAGAGAAAGCACAATTGGCCTTGCTCTCTCTGGGTGGGTAGATGGCGCTCTCTCCGCAAATCACTCCATAGGGTGATGTCACTCAGCAAAGGCTGCATCTGTGAGCTGAAGTATCAGAACCGAGTCACTGTGTCTTCCTCCGAAGGCGAGCTGTGATGCTACTCAGCAATGCTGCATCAGCAGCAGTTCGAAAGTTTGAGTAGGTGGCTGACTTACATGTATCGTAGGATGCATGTGCGAGTATTCACACTTCATCCTGGTATTGGAGCATCACTAGTTATAGGGTGAGTCCTAATGACTGGGTTGGGTAATTGGCCGTGTAAACTGTGGAGAATTTTTTTTTCAATAAAATGTTTAGTTTTAGACCAATTAAGTTTGAATTGTTATTGGTTAATAACTCTTTGGGCCCTATTTTAGCTATGTTAAGCGCAACCCATGCAGCTGATTTATAGGCATATAAAGTGCCTATAAGTGCATCTCAAAAAATTTGAACATCACTGAAAAGTTACCTTATTTCAGTAATTCAGTTCAAAATTTGAAATTCATATATTTTATATATATTACACACTAAGTGATCTATTCTAAGCAATTATCTCATTCATTGTTGATGATAATGGCTTACAGTCAATGAAAACCCAAAAATCAGTTGTGTGGGCAGTGTGGGCAGTGTACCAAGTCCTGCTTGAAAATGAAATCTGCATCTTCATAAAAGTTCTCAGCAGAAGGAAGAAGCATGAAGTGCTGTAAGAAAACACTGCACTGACTTTGGACTTGATATAACACAGTGGACCAACACCAGCAGATGACATAACTCTCCAAACCATCACTGATTGTGGAAACTTCACACTAGACCTCAAGCAGTTTGGACTGTGTGTCTCTTCACTCTTCCTCCAGACTCTGCTCCCTTAATTTCCAAAAGAAATGCACAATTTCAGTGATCAGTGATGGTTTGGAGAGTCATGTTATCTGCTGGCAATACTAAAATATGTAGTGTACATATAAATATAATCACGCAGGGTCAGAATTCTAGTACTTTACTTTTAACTTACATGAGCCACTATGTACATATTCCACTGTTTCACTGAAAACAAATAGTATTTTCTCCAGGAGAATCAGCCCCAAGTCATGATTTGATGACCCCTGCTACACTGTGCAATGGACCTAAGGTTTCATTGACTGGCGTCTCCACCAGAAGTTTCATCACGCTGGCTAGCAGGCCATTAGCGACTCTAAATCACGCCATGCCTCGGTTAATGCCCGTTTCTCTTTTCCGCTCCACCAAAGAGAAGTTCTCGAAACTTCCCCTCTTCCGACCGAAGGCCTCCACGTTGCTCATATATACAAATGAGGGACACTTAAGGGCCAGCCAGTTCATTAAAGGAGATTTTCTGCAGGCTAAAATCAAAAATGGCTTATTTGGATGAGAGAATGAACACGTCATGAAGGAACACGCCACTCGTGACACCCCGTGTCATCAGCAATCAAACAAATGTGGATAAATTGAAGATAATTAGCATGTGTCAGCTCCCATTGGAGTAATTGGGCCCGACAGCCCGGCCAGTTTAGCGTGAGCATTAAAAAAAAGTCCCAAACGGCTTATTTAAGTCAAAATATGAAGACATTTTCCAGCAGAAGATTGTCTTTGAGAAGACTTTCCCCAAACACTTACTTGAGTGAGGAACAACATGACTTTTATTCAGTTAGGATGACAGCTAATGCAGGTTTATCCTAAAAATCTGCAAATATCTATTAATCTTCTTGGAGGATTATGCTGAATTGCACTGGAGGGGGAAGGAAAATAAAGGGTGGGACAAAGGGACTATTATTATTAAAGGGATTCGCTCACAATGCCAGAATGTCATCCAGTGGAACTCTAAACAACACTGTAGACGTAAATGTAGGAAAAATGAGTTAATAAGTAAGTACATGAAGAAGACATTCTTTCAGATTAGAGAAAATCAAATTTATCTTAATATTGATGTGTTCCAAAATATCTTTGTTTTATTTTATTTATTTACCTAAAATCAGGCTAGAGAATAATCAGGGTCATGACTGATCAATTGATTGATCATCTGACTGATCCCCTTACAGATCACCTGACTGATCACCTGACTGATCCCCAAGCTGATCACCTGGCTGATCAACTGACAAAATGACTGATCACCTGACTGAACAACTAACTGGTCACCTGACTGATCAATTAATCAACTGACTGACTGGTAAAGTACATTATTTACCAAGATAAGACATTAAAACATCTGTCAGCAGAATAAAACAATAGCATTAGGGTTTTATTTTGGACTGGGTATGGGATTGGTCTTGTTGAGACTTAGTTTCTTGCTACTTTGGACTTCATCTTAACTCACTAACATTTTCCTTTAAATTAAGTTGGTCTTCATTTGGACCGGGTTTTTACTTGGTCTCAAAATTCTTTGTACTGGGCCTTGACTTGGTTTTGATATTCTTTGTACTGGATCTTGATTTGATTTTCCTCTTCTTTGTACTGGGTCTTCACTTGGTCTTGACTTGGTCGCTCTCTGTCATTTGGACTGGGGCTTGATTTGCCCTCATTTTTATTTGGACTGGGACTTGACCTGGCCTCCTACTCCTTGGACTAAGCCTAGACTTGGCCTCATTCTCATTCTGACTTGGTCTAGGAATACATTACACTATACTTAGGTATTACATTTTGATTAGAACTTGATCCTTCTCATTTGCACTTGATCTCCCTTTACTCTAGACTCTAGAATTTCGATTTGCTTTGAACTGGACCTTGACTTTATTTCACTCTTATCTATGGTCTTGGTCTTGGAATTGAGTATGCATCTTTTGTCCTTGGATTTGATTAGATCTTGCTCTACTTTGGCCTGAGTCATACAGTAATTTGGTCTCTCTTTCTCATTTGCACTTCCCCTTTTCTTTAGACTAGATCTTCATTAAGTTTTACTTTCATTTAAAGGAGAAATAGATTTTTGGTGTATTAAAACATGATGAAAAGTACTTAACTTTGATGAATAGCACATATCATGTAAACAGTGGTTTTTAATAAAGCTTCTTGTGCACTTTTTAAGTTATTAATGCCTCCTTTTAAATGTCAGGGCTCTTCGGATTCTAGCAAGAAGGTGTGGAGCTAATTTGAGCTGGATAACAATGGAAAAAAACAATTTATCGGTGCAAATAATGCCCTGTGTCACCCAGTTTGAAAGCTGTTTGGGCAAACTGTTAAATTTTCTGGATCTCGGAACGCTGAGGGAGAACGGAGGTGTGCTATTTATCAAATGTAATGACATTTTATCATGTTTTACTACAGCAAAAGTCAATTTTACACTGGCGTTCTCCTTTAAACTGAACCTTGACTTTATTTTGGTCTTATCTCAAATTGGTATTTATTTGGACTTCCTTTTGTTTGGAATTGGTCTTCACTAAGTCTTGTTCTTATCTGAAGTGAAGACTTGACTTTGTTTTTGACTTGGTCATGCTCTATTTTCATATTTTGTCCACTCACAAGTGACACAAAAGGTTGATTAATCATAAAAATGCCTTAAAATTTTTATTAGATCCTTGTGCATTAGTGGGAGCAATTATATTACGGTTCACATTCTACTATTCAAACCTCAGCTAATATTTGAGAGAATATTATCAGCCAGATAAAAAAAAAAAACATGCATAATATAGTTACAGTACATTTAGAAATACTCCTTATAGTTGTATGATTCAACACAGATGTGTTCCTGTTTAAATCTTTGATCTCTATAAAGTGTGAAGCTCATCAAAAGAGATATATCTCAGTAGCAGGTGTGTAAATGTAACCACACTCAGCCCAAGCCTGGCCTGTGCATCCACACCTCTCACTATTCAGCCCATCTTGAAGCCCCCACGAGGCCGCATAGGAAAAGCTCTCAGCTGGAATCATAACTATGTCCACTTAAGAATGAACTCCACTTCCTCTAATTCATTTCCCACCTGTGGAGCGCGATGGTCCAACATGTTCTCCGAAGAGGAACTAGCAGCACCTCTCCCTCGGGTCAATAATGAATAGTCCAGGCCCGTAGAGCAACCTGCTGGCTTCCTTATGGACCTGACCTGAGAGAGAACAGCTGGCTTGTAAAGGCTGAGAACCTCTCGCTCCTGACAGTCATGTTGAGGATTTTTCAGCCTGGCCCTCAGCCACTCGGCCTCTATCGGCGGTCCCTGATGATGTAGCTAGTTTTATTGTCGTTCCTTTCCTGACCACTAGACACAACTTCTGACAAGATATTATTGATGGAGCTCTTGGAGAAATTCAACAGACTCGAGTAAGATTTTACCCTTTTTTAACCCTTAGTACGGAAGTAGCACTGAATAACTGGCAACCAAAAGTATTTTTCCGAAAATTGCAAGGGGACGACACATATAGTGTTCAGCTGATTAAGTAAGAAGGCTTTAAATTTTATGCTGAAACAATTAACATTATTTTGATTTCATAAAAATCAAGGCTTTTTAGACTATTTTCTTATGCAATCATAGAATATATGGCAAAAAAATGACATCCTGCAAAAAAATGGGCAAAATATATCTTTTTTTTCATTTCTGGACAAAAAATATTAATCTTAGTACTTCCCTATGTAGAAATAATCATTCATTTGGTAGAATAATTATAATTATACCCTACATTTTATCAAGTAGTGAGGTTGTCATTACGAGGCAGTACCCAGACATGCACAAAAACAATATAACTTGTTTACTAAGAAAAGGGGCAGTACAAGGGCTTCTGGTGAGTGGCTTCTTGGAGGTGCCCTGTGCAGGGTCATGTGATCATGAGTGTCAGTGTGTGGTGCATCCTGGGTATTGTAGTCCGGAGACAGGAGATCGCAGCCAGAGCTGAGTGTTGGAAACGACAGGAGTACTTTCAGCGGCAGGCGTGACAGGGCACACAATGTATATTTTGCTATACCATTATTTTCATGTTTTTATATGTTATAGTTGCACTCAAAATTATTTAAACCTATTACAAATAAGAACAGTTTAAATAGTTTAATACTGCATTCAAACATCTTTAGTACTTATTAGTACTTTTTTTGCTACTTAGAAATGTGACCTTATGCTGTTACTTGGCAAAATATGGTTCTTGCAACATTCCTAAAGTATTTGTAGCATATTCTTCATAAACAATTCCATTCCACTTCGCTAAGCCTGGTGCATCTAAATTTTTTCAACAGTAACATTTAATATAATATTATAGTCATTATTGCTTTTAGATATTTTTTTTTGCACTATGCGACGCACTTAAAATCCTTGAACGTTCCCAAAAATTTTCAGTGCGCCTTATGTATGGATTTTATCAGTCAGGTATTAAGGAGCAATAAATCCACTCTGCTGAAGTGCAGCATTATAAGGGTAAGTTTTAAGAAAAGTTTCTCCAGCTCTGAGGCTGAGTGCAGCAGCATTAGCATTAGCATTAGCTACCTGTAACACTAGCTCTTTCGCCGTTCAGAGGAAAGTATTTCGGATTGTAGCCTGCGTGATTACCGTGTCAAAAAAAGCAACGTGGGAGGAATCACTAGCTGATAGCACCCTGGCTAACCAGAACATGCAGGATTCCTGAGTGTAGCTCTTAGTAGCGCTAAACACTGCTAACTGCAGCTAATGCTGCTGCCAACCGTGGCTAGCGCTACTGCTAACAGCACTAAAATATTGGAAATTAAGAATTACAGTTTAGTTTACTTAGGTGCCCCCAGCAGCTACACCTGCTAAATTTAAAAGGAAACATGGTGACACCTGTAACGTACAGGAGTGGATGCGAACGCAAGTCTTCTTTATTTTCCATTTAGCAACTAACAAAGAACAAAACACTTGGGAGTAATATAAAGAAAAGGTAACTAAAACAAAACACTATTAAACACAGGATAAACTAAAAGACTGACACAAACAAGCAAAAATAACAAACAAAGAAACAAACTACATAAAGCAAACCTGGAACACTGAAGACAAAAAAACACTGCAGGTCTGAGGCTAAACAAAACACAGATAACTAGGATCTAGATAAGGTATAACAGGACAAGGTCAAACAAAAAGCACAACAGGGAACAAAGGAGCACATGGGGTATTTATACACAGGCATACACAAATAAACGAGGGAATAAACCTGTGGAATAAACAGAGACATGCGCTTCACATGAAGGACATGGGGAGTTAAACAAAACAGGAGAACAGAGGACAGAGGCAGGAAGGACCCCCCAAAAAAGTAAAGACACTAGACAGACACAGGCTAAGGTGTGACAACACCCTTGTCCTTTCTATTGTCGCTTAAAATGCGCCTTATAATCCAGTGCGCCTTATAGTCTGTAAAATACGATACCTGAAAAAAAACTTAATAAATGCACCTTTAAACGCTTGTGATTTTCATTTCTGCAGAAACTGATATTGTATTGTAATATAATGTCATGAACATAACTGTAGAGTATCAGCATATCTGACATATATTTAGCAACAACTGAGCTCAAGGGTATCTTTAGACTTTAGCCTGTTCGCACTATCCATTGGACAACTAAGCACTTCTGTAAGTCACTCTGGACACGAGCGTCTTCTAAATGCCGTAAACGTAAATGAAAACACGTGTGGGCTTGAAGCTGTAAACTGTAAAACACTGTGCCATACGATGTTCGCTTGACCTCTAGTACACCTTACGTATCAGACGGACACAAATTACACCAGAGCAGCGAGGATTTACCACAGGCTTACAAGACCTCACTCCTGCCTGGATTCCCCCCCCCCCCCTCCGCCACCGCACCAACGCACGACTTGAGCAAAACTACTCAGACAAGGTAGAGGATTTACGCGGAACAGATTTATCTTTGTTAATCAGTCTTTAAAAAAAAAAAAAAAAAACAGCAATCTGCAGACAGATGTTTTCTCCCCTCCTGTTTTTTCCTCTCTTTTTTTTTTTGAGCTGGCAGCAGTAAAGCCGTTTTAGGACAGGATTGAGAGTGCGGTGCCACCTGTGAGCGCAGTTTCCACAGCGAGGGAACATCTGAAGTAATCTGAGCAGATAGAGGAAGAAGAGTGCGGGACACTCTTACAGATGTAGCAGACAGATTGCTGTCGGTGTGCTCCGGGAGCCAGGCGTGTCGTGTCGAAATAGAACAGCTAGCCAAAGTGTGTGTGCCATGCTGGGGGTTGATAGATTTTTTTTTTATGTTTCAATCCAGTCCTAAATTCAGAGTGTCCTGGAATGTGTGGACACAATGGTAAGGTCTACAAATCGACAAAAAATTTTGCCAACTTAAAGTGGCAGTTCATTATAGTATTTTGTTTCTAAGCTAAAGCGAAAGCATTAAGGGATAAAATATTGTGTTTAATGGTACTAGTGTGCGGAAACGACCATTCCTGCTAAGCCTAATATTTTCATTCTAAAAGCTGGGGTGTCTGGTCGCTTTTCGCAGGAGTTCTTCTGTCCATGTCACATGTCTTTACGCACTTACATCACACGTACTAAGTTTTACTGAATGCGAGCGGCTGGTGGAGCAATGGAGACTTCAGAAGGGGAATCTCAGAGCTCAGTAGCTCATTCACTTATAGTAAAACAAAGAAACAAAGGAGTGAAGTTTCTGACTGAGCAGTCTCTCTCTCTCTCTCTCTCTCTTTCTCTGACTAAACATAATCTGGAATCAGATTCATCCGATCTGAAAGGAGTACATAACTCTACATGTGTTCATTCATAGTTTTGAGCCTTCACTAAGAATCTACAATGTAAATAGTCATGAAAATAAAGAAAATGCATTGAAAAAGAGAAGTTGTGTCCAAATTTTTGGCCTGTACTATATGTAATTCTACTCCTTACATTTTCTTTTACTTTTATGCTTTAAGTAGTTTTGAAAGCAGTACTTTTACACTTTTACTTGAGTTGATACTTCAACTTCTACAGATTTTTTTTTTTTTTAATATTTAAGTCTGCTTGAATTGAACCCAAGTCCACAGATTTCAGGAGGACCTAGGATTGGTACTCTGGACTGCTCCAAGACTAGAAAGAAGCTTTCACACTTGAGCAAGCATACCGAATCCTCAGTAAAAAAAAAAAAAAGAAAGTGTAAAAAACCCATAAAACACATTACAGTTCTCACAATTCTCACGACACCATCATGTTCTATTTGAGTAACAGCAGGAATAATGCACAAAACAGTAGAGACGATTGCAGTTGGTTGAAAATCCTGTCAATCATAATTCTGCAAACATTCAGTTCTACATGCTTTTCTGTTTTGCTGAGTCAATGAGTCAAAGACTGAGAATAGATCACCGCCAAAAAGCATTATATTTGATATGTTGGGTTAAGTTAGTTCCATTAATCAGCGCTGCATGAAATGACAATGTTCCTAAACCTACGGCTCCTAGTTTAGCACTCTTCATAGACCACATTCAGCATATCTGTGATATTATGACTCCACCGCAGGCTTATGATTACTCTATCAAATACCATCACCCGGGTTTTCTGTCAGGCCGCGGATACTCCAGGAACCAGAGTAATCTAAACAACCTGAAGCAGAGCCGCGACAATTAAACACAACTCAGCCTGACTGATTAATTGGCTCAGGACGAGTAAGCCGGGGCTGTTCAAAGGCATCGTGGACATTTTTCCTGAATTGAATAATTGCAGGCTGTCACGGGCATAAAAACCTTCGAAGAAATCCGAGCAATTTGGCGCCACAGCCATCACCTTGGCGGATTTCAAATTATATGCTGTCGATGGAGGCATTCGTGCTGTAATTTGGTAAGTCTGTTTCATAAAGTTAAAACTCATATAATTTGATGCTCTGGAGGGAGCTCTGAGCTGCTGTTATGTAGACGCCATGTCAGAGAGCAGATCAGCGTCTCTGTTTAACCCTTACATGTACCAGTTATGGCGGATGATGTCAAGATTTTGCATGGATTATTTAATAATAAATAATATAAATTATAACTTATTTAATCCTCCTGTTATGATCTGGGTCAAATTGACCCATTTTAAAGTATGAAGATATAGAAAAAAATAGTTAGTCAAAAGTATTTTTTTTCAGTATGAAACTTCTTCTGCTTGACTTAATTACTGTAATCATCTTATAATATAAAAATGCTTAATCTCATATATTTGCAACCAAAAAAAAAAAAATAATAAAACAAAATTGCAGTGTTATGATTCAATGTGGCTGTAATAATGACTGTAATAAGCCTGTATAATAACTCATAAGTACTTCATAAGTACATTCATAACTAACTTCATAATTCATTATAAACTACAAGTATAAGGGTTTATATAGAAAGGGCGTATAATGCTGTATAATCTATGTTCATAAGAACATTGTATAATGTAGTGTTGTAATGCACTATAACACAGATTTGGTATAATATTGAGGTATAATGCATTATAATATGCAGCTATGATTTCTCAAATTAAGCTTTTACATAAATGCATAACACATTATAAAGCCTTATATACAGTCATTACTGTCAAGACATTATAGGGAAACATAGTAAAATGTATCTCATGTTTAAAATGTGTTACGCATTATATTATTATTGTAATGCATTCATAAACATACAAGTTATAAACATGGTTATAAATACTTATTAAAAATGTATTACAGTTTCTAATATATAATAACAATAACAAGAACCTCAACAAAGCTGCCTAAACAAAGCATGCTATAATTATTATAAATATTATAATGGCTTTTTTAATCTTAACGTATAATGTATTATAATGTTTCATTATTGCTCATCATGGGAATATACATTATTAATAGTGACACACACACATATATGTATATATATATATATATATATATATATATATATATACTGTATATATATAGCCCAGTTTATGATTTAACTCATAATGAATAATAAACATGGCTATAACATGTTATACATTTTTATAAAGATGTGTAACCATGTTTATAATGGTGTTAATAAATGCATTATAATGTGTTATGAGTATGTTTTTGGAGTGTAATAGACATACCATTCATAGAAAGTGTTTTATAAAATCAATACTTTTTTATAACTTTAGATTTGTTTGTTCTTTGTGCTTAATCTGACACTCCTATAACTACAGTTCTATCACTATTATGATCAATAGAACTCTGTGGGACTCCACAGTTCCTAAAATGTTCTACATCAGAATTAGTAGCTGAATAATTAATCTTAGTTTCAGGGGATGCCATTAAGATACTGTAGTTCACTACATCACACTCCAGTCATTTCCCTCTGTCTCAAGCTTTCCCAGATGTCTTAGTAGGCATACTGTACTGACCAGAACAATAATCAATCATTTACAGCGTACGAGAGTTACAGGGTGACTGGTGGTGTCTGACTAAAATTGTCCATGCAAACAGACAAACAACTCTGTCAGAAATTACATCTCTCAGACTCCGGCTGCTGATGCCAAGCAGCATGGTCTAGGATTAGAACCAGTGTTCCTTAGAGCATAGCACATTAGTTTGCTGGACCACACCTGCAAAACACACAGAGAGAGAGAGAGAGAGAGAGAGAGAGAGAAAGAAAAGTGAGCGTCAGAATGAGATAGAGAGAGAGATGGAAAGCAAAGGAGAGAGAGGGAGAGAGGGAGAGAAAGAGTCAGAATGAGAGAAATATAGATGATTTTGATTGATTTTACTAAATTAAATATAATATAATCAAGAGGAAGACGGATAACAACAAACCATCAAACCAAGTTGAACTGCATGAATGTTTGCACCAGGAGTAAAGGCATAAAGTTATTCAAAAGCAGTGTGTAAGACTGGTGGAGGAGAACATGCCAAGATGCATGAAAACTGTGATTAAAACCCAGGGTTATTAAATCAAATATTGATTTCTAAACTCTTTTTTATGAAATTTTATGAATATGAACTTTTTTTTTTGCATTATTTGAATTTATTTATTTTTGTTATTTCAGCCATTTCTCATGTTCTGCAAATTAATGCTCTAAATGAATAAATATATTTATTTGGAATGTGGAAGAAATGTTGGCTGTAGTTTATAGAATAAACCAACAATGTTAATTTTCCTCAGATAGATAGATAGATAGATAGATACATAATAGGATAATGGTAGAGATAGGAGATAGCAGAGATATTGAAAGAGAAAGAAAAAAAGATAAAGTCAGAAAGAAAGAGAATGAAAGAGATAGTAATTCCCCCACTTCTTTTTGTTTCTGTATCACTTTTTTTAAACAACATCTGCTGAATGGATGTGCTCGTCCAGATTTGTGGCATTTGGTGGAATTACATGGACTTAAGGCTTGTTTTAACCTTTTTGCGCCTCGAAAAATTGCAACAACAAATATTTGTCCCCGCAGCGTGAGGCCAGAGGAGAGGCATCTGTTCAGTGACACACAGCGGCCACAACACGGCCTGATCCTCATCCTCAGCGGCGCGCCAAAACGGCCGGGAACAGCTGTGCAGACGGGGGGGGATTTAACCGGGCGGTCAGGTCCGGGATCGGAATGCAGCTCCGTGCGGATAGACTGACGTCTTCACCTGCTCTGTGTGGAAAACAGAGAGCACCACCTCCCCCAGTCTCACACAAACAAGCCCACGGGTCTCATGGGGTCATAATCAGATTAGATTAAGTAGACTAAACATACTGTATGAGTGTATGAGTGTGTGTGTGCTTACTTTATATATAAAACACAGTTTATTATACACATATATTTATTGTATATACTGTATCTATATAGTATGTACTGTGTCTATGGGAGACATTATTACTCATTATTATTATTATTAATACATATTATATATGAGGCCACATGTGTGTATGTACAAAAACTAAGAACCAAAAATAGTGTTGTGTTGGGTTGGGCAGAGAAATAAATATATAATTCTGCTTTTTAAAAGCATTTATCCATGGAATTACAATCTTATCTGAGGACATACGTGTATACACAGGGGTGTGTGTGTAAGTGTGTGTGTGTGTGTGTGTGTGTGTGTGTTCACGCGTGGCAACAGAAGATGTTGTACAGATGTTATAGCATGTGGCCGTGACCAGTGTATTAACCCACTTTCTATAAATGCTGCCCAGAAGACAAGTTCCATACAACCCCGAGTTCAGTAATACCTCAGATTATCCTTATTTTAATGTTGTTCTCAGGTCAGTATGATTGTACCACTTTATACCTCTATAATAACGATGTTCACTGAATTATGATGCTTATTTACCTCACAAAAATAGAAAAACTTAAATATTTTAACATATATCAGACTTTTAGCCTATACATGTTTAAAAAAATAAATATAGAAATACAAGACTTGTAGAAATATAAGAACTGTAGACAGCAGTAGTGTAAATAATGTTGCACACTGATAAATCGTTTACAGCAGGCTAGAAAAAGTAAGTGTAGTTAATTCTTGTAAAATGTGCATTTCTTGTAAAAAAAAAAAAAAAAAAAAAAAAACCCTATGCTCTAATAGCTGATTTTTCACCTCTTTTGGCCAAAATAACTTCAATTAGGCGTTTCCCATAATCTTCTACCAATCTCTGACATTGACTGGGAGAATGAGAATGATGTTTCCCACTCCTCCATGCAGAATTCTTTCAGCTGCGTCATGCTTCATCTCCAGTGTTTGTAGAGATGGCCTTGCATTTTCATCAAGCTCCCAATAAAACAATGAAAAATTCATACTGGATCTATGATAGGGAACTTGTCATGCTCTCCTGTAGTAAAGCAGCTCAAGCTATGACCATGCTTCACAGGGGGTAGGGATTCATGTACTCAAACATGCAGCTGTACTGAACTTGTCAAGAGTTTATTAATGACATGAATTTCTTGTCTCTTAATGTGTTTGAGAGCATCAGTGAATACAGTGAATAGCCCTATTTGATTAACGTTCTAATCTATATAATGGCAAAAAACTACTAAAGTAAAGTAAAGTAAAGAAAAAATACATTAAGAAATGAAGGTCAGACAAGCTGAAAATAATCTAAACATTTAAAATTAACCTTAAGTGCAATTGCAAAGACCATCAAAATTCCATCATCATTATGATGAAATTGGCGCTCTTCATGAAAGGAAGACTAAAGATACCTCAGGATAAGTTGTACAGGATATGTTTTTTTTTTTTGAGTTACAAGCCTCAGAAACTGCAAGTGAACAGCACCCCAGATAAGAGCCACCTGTGTATTTTGGATTGCAATCTAAAAGTTTTGAATAGGAAGGTGTGTCCAAACTTTTCACTGGTACTGTAAAACACATTATTTATATTGGTATTTATGTCAGTACTGTCACATTTGTTTCAGAAATTGTCATATTTGGAGGACTAGCATAACCTCATTGCTTATTAATATGTTATGAAGCCCCCTATATATTGTAGGTACCCTTCAATTAAAGTGTTACCAAATATGGAGTACACAAAAATCCTGTTACATTTCTAAATGAAAAATAACAAACAAACTGTGCCCTTGAATGTAAAGATCTGATCTACAGTCTCCACTGGTGGAGTTATCAGAGTGATCGAAAGCTCTCAGACTGACTTGAAGACGGTGGTTATGGGACACTAACCGTTCTGGTCCAGATTCCTCAGAGAAGGAGCCAAGAGAAACAATCTGGGCGAGTAAAATTAAGCGAATGTTTGGTGTGCCAGACCTCAGCTTGGGCCTGGAACGCAGGAGGCCCAGTCACACCCATATACACACTCACACACACATTCACACACAGTCCCCATGCCCCTATTCTCGCTCTCCACCTCTCTTTCCCTTTCTCAAGACAAAGGGGGCGACGTGTTCCAAGAAAAAGACATTTAGTCCGTTTTATTTGCGCAAGAGCTGCGGAGAAGCGGGCCGTGATATACAATCCAGTAGTTAATACTTGTTTTTCTAATTTCACAGCCTCACGAGTCCTGCGCATGTTTGCGTAGCGGGATGACGGATGAGGGCAAGGAGGCGCTGAGGTTTGAACCGACCGTGCCACGGGCCGGCGCATCTCCATGCACTTTTCGCTCGGCTGCGGTGGTCAGCCGTGGGTTTCCTCGGCCTGCTGCATATTTGACGGTGGTTGGCGTCCACGAATACACACTGGCCACTGTGTGTAATCTTTCTGCAGCGGGGAGGCCAAATACACAGCCCAGGCGCTGACTGATACTCAGGTGATGTATGAAAGATGAAAGACATCTTGAATAATGTCTTTAGGTTAGTCTGCTGGAGAACTTTGGAGATTCTGTAAATGGCCTATATTAGAAGCACCAACTGGGGGTCCAGAGTGGTGAAGCCACCTATGAGAGGTTGGTCCTCTCATCAGTAGATCACTGGTCCAGTTACGGGCGATGCCACAGCCATCCGTTTCCAGACAGTTGAGTTCCTGTCAGTACAGTGCTAATAAAAAAACTAAAAACAGATTTCTTTTTTTTGCTGTTTTTTTGTCATACTAACATTTTTCAGATTATCAAACACATTTCTAGAAAATATCAAATAAAAACAACTTCAGTAAATACAAAAAGCTTAAATCTTAAAACTATAATTTCATTTATTAACCTCTTTCAGACCCTGTGTCAGTTGACATGGATACATCACAATGGACATTGTGTATTTTATTTTTTAATGTTTTGTACATTAGAACACTAATTGAGACCTGTTGTCCATCAAAAAAAGCTATTAAAACAATACCTTAGCCCTGCCTACTGCACTGGAAAATAAAAATCTGCAACTCAGACTAAGTCCACCTCTGAATGGCTAAAAAAAAGAAGGTTTTGGAGTGGCCTAGTCAATGTCTGATTGAGATGCGGTGGCATGATCTTAAACAGGCCATTCATTATGCTTGAAAACCCCTTAAATGTGTCTGAACTAAAACAATTCTGTAAAGAAGAGTGGGCCAAAATTATTTCACAGAGATGTGAAAACCCCATTGCCTATTCAGGGGACCACCTCATAAAAATGACTGTGCAAAGAGGTGTCTACTGAACATAAAGCATATTCTGGTTTGTTAACACTACTTTGTTTCATATGTTTTTTTTTCTTTATAGCTTGGATGACTGAAGATATGATCAGTTACAATGCACTTAATTACCAGTCAGTATCTTTTGACTGGTACTGTATGAAGTTATTTATTCAAACTGATAAATAAACTGTATAGTATAGATGCTTGGACACTTTCACCCTTGGCCTGGTCAGAAATCTACCACTGCTTCTGTGGAATCCAGTTTACCTAGATTGATGTGCATTAAAAAACAAAACTTTGGCTCATATAAAATGTTTTAAAAAAGTATTACAGACTGCACTGATGTCAAAAACCATGCCTAATCTGACCGCTCTGAGATTGGACAGTTTGACTGTACAGAACGCCGCAAGCTTTTTGCTTTAAAAAGTCAAAAGGCCTTTGATTAAAGACGGCGAAAACATATCAGATGCATGAACATCTCTGAAAGACAAATGACGGAAAGTAGCTGAGTGGCCATTACCACTTAATAACATGTTCACGCACAGCTGCGGTTTCCAAATCCGTACCTTTAACGACATAAAACATGCTCGATTGTCTAAAAAATTGGCCCGCTGATCCGTAGCCCTGCTTTCCAGAGCTCCAGCTCTACCCACTCGTCTCCACAGGTATTTGAGGGAAGCGTTCCAGCGCAGGACTGAGGAGAAAAAAAAAGCGTAAGAGCTTTTAAATTGTATGGATTTTCAGCAGTGACCAAATCAGCCTCCTCGTTCCTTTTTTTCTCTCTTCTCTACGGTTTAAAATCTTCTCGGCTGACATATAATTTCAGCTGTGGTCGTTTTGAAAAAGCGTCCGGCGGCTTGGCTGACATTTGACAAACCTGTGTGGAGTTGACAGCGCTGGTCTGTGGTCTACCTTATTTGAAGCCAGCCTGCTCACGCTGAGAATAAAGGGAAAAAAAGAAGGAGGGTTTGGGTTACTGCTGGGGGAAGTATCGCCACGTGAACAGCGGGGGTTCCTAGATGGAGAGCTGAAAGAAAGAGAGAGAGAGAGAGAGAGAGCGGGAGAGATAATGGCATTGTCTAGACTTGATGCTTAGGTGGAGATCTTACATACTGGGCCTACCTTACAAACTACTGTACTGTACACATATATTAGTTTTTTATTGGAGTTACTATAATTAATATACACTTCTTCTCATACTGCAATAAACTATATTGTATAGAGTATATTAAAGCTATACAGGAACATATGCAGAATTATTTGTTATTGTAAACAAAAGGATTTTTTTTTTCCATTTTTCCCAATTTAGCTAGGCCAATTTGTCATATCCCCAATCACTAGTGATGCCACAGTACGAGGGTGAAGACTAGCACATGCCTCCTCCGATACATGTGAAGTCAGACTCCGCCTCTTTTCCAACTGCTCTTTATGCAGCATTGACGAGTAGCATCACAGCGCACTCTGAGAAAAAAGCAGCGACTCGATTTCGATACATCAGCTCACAGATGCCTTATGCTGATCGACATCACCTTAGGAATGATGAGGGGAAAGAGCGCCATTTAACTTTCCAGAGAGAGCAAGTCCAATTGTGCTCTCTCGGGGCTCTGGCAGCTAATGGCAAGCTGCATGACCGGGATTCGAACCAAGGATATCCCGATCATAGTTCTAGCACTTTAGACCGGATCACTCTTTAGACCACTGAGCCACTCTTGGTATTTTAATCTCAGTGTCTTCATGAGGGAGAGTCACCTGGAATAGTTTTCTCAGCGTCTTGAAGGAGTTTCTGGAGGTGCTGAACAATAGTTTTGCTGCTTTTCCTTCACGCTGTGAAGCTCCGGCTCATCCCAAATCAACTCAAATCACCTACGTATCTCAGGGGGTACTATTAAATAAATTAATAATAATCTATAGTCTAGAAAATGTATTAAATTAAGAGATAAAGAAACACATTAAATGTTAAAAAAGGCTGGTACTGTAAGTACTGTATATATATTGTCATGTAAAGCTCTAATATGGCAGCTAATCCCATCTGTTCTTAGAACCTCATTCAAAAAGATCTTTCAGTGATGGAATCAGTCAGACTTTAAACAAAAGTCAGTCTGAGCTCCAGATATGTTTATTCCTGAGCTGCGCTACATGACTACACCGCTGCTAGCCACCGGTCCAGTGGAGGGTCAGATGTTTCTGTAGAACCGGTGGATGTTTCATCTGCAGCCAAGGCACAACCTCCTGATGTCCGTCCCGGACATGCCTGCGCATTTCAAGTGTGCGCTAGAGCAGGCATCTCGAACACGCCTGGTAATTAAAAGAAGTAGAAAAACACACAAACACACACACACACACACACACACACACACACACATAGCGCAACATGCTTTCTCCGAGTTAATTTGCAGACACCAACAAAAATGGAAAACAGACAGCCAATGGGCCCTCCGACTCCTATGCACATTAGAGCCAGTCAAGTGTATCAAATCTAATTGGAATATATGAATGTTTCCTTTGTCTGCTGCCCCTAGCCCACTTGGCAATGAGCAGGAATCAGCTTGATACTGAATTTCCCTGGTTACAGTTTGAAGGGTAAAACCTGATGAAAAGCACTTTTTTCTGCGTGTGTGTTTTGTGTGTGTGTGTATGTTTTGTGTGTGTGTGTGTGTGTGTGTGTGTGTGTGCCACATGTGTCTAGTGCTTCTGCTGCGTTCACTTATTGTAGCTGGATATTTTCTGTGAAACAGTTTGAATGTGTATATATTGGAAATATGAATATGGGCGTCACAATGCTCTTTGCTATCTTACACCTCAACAGTCTATTTTCACACCTTGTGCCTGCTGCGCTAAAATCGTGTCAGAGTTTTGGAATATATCTGGACTGATGTGGCGCAGGCATAGCGTGGTGGTCTGGAGGTGAATTTCTGGTTTGTTTCTATCTTGGCGTTGAAAAACACAGGTGTGCCACTGACTGATTTAAACCCTGACAACAGTTAATAGTCACCTGTGCATACCTATCTTAGCTACGCAGGTGCGCTGTGCATGTACACCACAGCTCCTTACACACACATACAGATGCACTGCAGTGCACAAATCCAGCTTTTACATCAACAATAAACAGAATACAAAATAAAAAAAACATTGCTGTTACCGTAAATGACCTGCTGACGTACCTTCACAGAGTGAACATGCAGGTCAGTTTTCTCTGCTGAGATTTGCAAAAACAGTGCTGTTAAGCTACGAACATGCCAATGTCAGAGTGCACCTGCCTCTTATGCCAAGCTCAGACTGCACGACTTTTTCGTCCCTCACGATGTTCACTATGTCAGATTAAGCAGTATTCGTTGTGTCCTACTCGGGGAACTGGCAACACTACGCGTTTGTCAACGACCAATCATCATCCATGCCCTTGCGTGAGTTCGTAGGTCATCACGGGGGAGGAGCATCGAATCTGACAATCATGGCTACAGAAGCATTTTGTGTGATGGTAGTGCTCTTGTGTGGAAAAAAAAAAAGCAAAAAGAAAAGAAAGAAGCGACTGTGGGCTCGTTTCCTGGGTGACCCAAATAGCACATCACGGACTTTGTGTAATTTACTCCAGAGAGAACCTGAGGTAAAGATGTAGCAACTTTAGCTAGGTTTCAGTGCATATAAACAGAATAAAGAATACACAGAATACATAAATAAATGATAAACAGAATAATGGCAGGGGTATTGTTGCCACTCCCTGTTACCTAATATACACAGCCAATTACCCAAATCACTCATTAGGACTCTCCCACTAGCACACTAGTGATGCTTCAACACCAGGAGGGTGAAGACTAGCACATGCCTCCTCTGATACATGTAGATGCAGCCTTGTGCTGATCGACATCACCCTTTGGAGTGATGTGGGGAGAGAGCGCCATCTACTGTCCCCACCCAGAGAGAGCAAAGCCAATTGTGCTCTCTCAGGACTCCGATAGCCGATGGCAGGCTACATAAACAGGAGGTGTACATTTAGTTTAAACTGATATATTTATAGCATTTTTCAATAAAAAAGCTATTTATTTTATTTTTTACCATCATGTTTTAAAATCTATGGACAGTGAACTACCTCATTAATAAAAAAAGGGAGGGAAATCTGTTTTAATTATCTGTTTTAATGATCATTATATGGGCTCTTAGGTGACACATAATTGACATTAGTGTTCCTTTGTGATCTAGGACTTTTGTCCTGTTCTATACTGCAAACTAAGTGATAAATACTCAGTCTTCAGTCCTGAAGCTGCAGCTCTTCTTCAGACAGATCATAGCATGGTCCATTTAGAGCTTCTGGCTCTCTATGAGGCGAGGCCTAATGACCACGTTTAACCTCGCTGGAGTTTCCTCAGCAGCTCCGCTAGCAATAATAAAAACGCCCGCTTTAAGGTGACATTAGCAATTTACGAGTATTTGTGTCTATAAGATGTGTTTGTTGGCCCGCGGCTGCTGTGGGCCGTCCTGTGGCAGGAACAGTATGTCAGGTCTGCTCAGGATGGTTGGAAACCTACACACACACACACACACACACACACACATACACACACACACAAAACCTTTCTGCTTATTTCTTTTATGCTGCATTGGATTATATGTTAGTCTTAATTGGTGATTTCTGAGCTGTAGTATATTTTAGTATGTTCTAGCAGTACTACAAGAGAACCCTGATGTTCTTCTAGATGGGTATAATTACTTAATAGAAAACAAATTTTCTGTGTGTATCTATTCATAATTTTATTAATTGTTGCAATCTGATTATTCAAGTACTAATGTGAACAAAAAGTGATTCGTGTCTATTTTAAATGCATCTCAGAACACCTCCTGAAGTGGTTTAAGTGATCAGATTTGTTTCTGTTTAAATGCGTCTCAAATCACCTCCTGAAGTGGTTTAAGTGATCAGGTTTGTATTTTTTTAAATGTGTCTCAGACCACTTCCTGAAGTGGTTTAAGTGATCAGATTTGTTTCTGTTTAAATGCATCTCAAATCATCTCCTGAAGTGGTTTAAGTAACCAGATTTGTATTTTTTTAAATGCGTGTCAGAACACCTTCTGAAGTGGTTTAAATGATCAGATTTGTATCTGTATAAATGCATCTCAGAACACCTCCTAAAGTGGTTTAAGTGATCAGATTTGGATCTGTTTTAAATGTGTCTCGGAACACCCCCTGATGTGGTTTAATTAATCAGATTTGGATCTGTTTTAAATGCGTGTCAGAACACCTCCTGAAGTGGTTTAAGTGATCAGATTTGGATCTATTTTAAATGCATCTCAATCCACTTCCTGAAGTGGTTTAAGTGATCAGATTTGGATGTGTTTTAAATGTGTCTCAGAACACCTCCTGAAGTTATTTAATTGATCAGATTTGGATCTGTATAAATGCATCTCAGAACACCTCCTGAAGTGGTTTAATTGATCAGATTTGGATCTGGTTTAAATGTGTCTCAGAACACCTCCTGAAGTGGTTTAGGTGATCAGATTTGGATCTGTTTTAAATGTGTCTCAGAACACCTCCTGAAGTGGTTTAAGTAACCAGATTTGTAGTTTTTTTAAATGCGTGTCAGAACACCTCCTGAAGTGGTTTAAGTAACCAGATTTGTATTTTTTTAAAATGCGTGTCAGAACACCTCCTGAAGTGGTTTAAATGATCAGATTTGGATCTGGTTTAAATGTGTCTCAGAACACCTCCAGAAGTGGTTTAAATGATCAGATTTGGGTCTGGTTTAAATGTGTCTCAGGACACCACTTGATGTGGTTTAATAGATCAGATTGGTATATTTGTTAATGCGTCTCAGAACACCTCCTGAAGTGGTTTAATTGATCAGATTTGGATCTGTTTACATGCATATCAGAACACCTCCTGAAGTGGTTTAATTGATCAGATTTGGATCTGTTTTAAATGTGTCTCAATCCACTTCCTAAAGTGGTTTAATTGATCAGATTTGTATCTGTATAAATGCATCTCAGAACACCTGCTGAAGTGATTTAATTGATCAGATTTGGATTTGTTTTAAATGTGTCTCAATCCACTTCCTAAAGTGGTTTAAGTGATCAGATTTGGATCTGTTTTAAATGTGTCTTAGAACACCTCCTGAAGTGGTTTAATTGATCAGATTTGGATCTGGTTTAAATGTGTCTCAATCCACTTCCTAAAGTGGTTTAAGTAATCAGATTTGGATCTGTTTTAAATGCGTCTCAGAACACCTCCTGAAGTGGTTTAAGTGATCAGATTTGGATCTGTTTTAAATGCGTCTCAGAACACCTCCTGAAGTGGTTTAAGTGATCGGATTTGGATCTGTTTTAAATGCGTCTCAGAACACCTCCTGAAGTGGTTTAAATGATTGAATTTGGATTTGTTATAAATGTTTCCGTGAGTGCGTTTACATTGTAATTGTTAGGCCTTTCTTGGCCTCATTCAGGTACAGTATAATGCATTTTGTGCATGTCGTGAATGTATGTTGAATTCCAAAAATAGCAACATGTTCTGGTTATTTTGTAAGTAATTAAGGGGTAAAAAATTGGGTGTATTTCATTTAGTAAGAATCAATTTGCGTCTAATTGTGGTAAAAGGTGAGAATCTGTCACACATTAAATTGTTAAAATACAATATGTAGCATGTAGGCACAATGTTTAGACCTTTCTTGTTGGATAAAAAAGCAAATACATTTACTACATTTACAATTGCCCTTAATGTATTGTTCACATTGTATTGTAGATTAATACTGAAGCCCTCGTAATGTGTTTGAGAGCATCAGTTGTAAAGTTGTGAAGAGGTAGAGTTGGTATACAGTGAATAGACCTATTTGAGTAATGTTTTAATCCATACTATGGCAAGAACTACTCAACTAAATAAAGAAAAATATATTTTAAGATATGAAGATTAGTCAGTTTGAAAAAAAAACTTTGAAAGTATACTTAAGTCCAGTCGCAAAGACTATTAAAACGTTATGATGAAACTGGCACTCATCAGGAAAGGAAGATTGTTTTGGTTTGTTTAAGACTTTTTAGTTTACTACATCATTTCTTGGTAGTCTGACTTCTGACTTCCTATAATTTAGGAAAATAAATATATAAAAATAAAAACATTTACTGAGAAGATGTGTCCAGACCTATATTATATATATAAAATTTTCTGACACACTGAATAATTTCCTATAGAATCAAATAAAATTAATGTACATTATAATAATGACATCATGCCTCCGAGATACAATCAGCTCATTGGGGGTAAATTACATGTGTTGTCCCAGTCAGTCCTATCCATTTATCTACAGTAATAAAGAGGAGAGTTGGGGTATAAATGGGGGAGGGAATGCAGGTGTGCAGCATTAGTGAACCAGGGGTTAAGTGCTTTACTCAGTCTTTTCTCAGTGACTGAGCAGCAGCAGCAGCAGCAGTAACAGTCAGGAAGTCCAGTTCTTCAGCTCACTGTGATCATTCCTTCCTCCACACCTGGAGTTTCTATGATCTGGAAACTGAACTGAAAAGTGTTTCTGTGAACGATAAGTTGACCCCTGCCTTTCTACCTTCTGGAGTCCCATTAGCAGCCATGCTAGCTCAGCCAGTGGCTGATTAGTTTAGCGTAGCATAAGCTCAGATAATGACACGAACCAGCCAGCACCCTCCATCATGCGTAACAACATGATGACCAAAAATTACGAAAAACGCACCCTGACCCGAGAACTGCGGGCCAGCCGACTTAATGAAATGGTAATGACGCGCAATCACTTTCTGAGCTTTCCAATGCCTTCAGGAGCATTTGGGCAGACTCCCTTGATACTTGTGTTGATAATGAGTCTGCAGGACTATTAAGAGTTAATCAAGGGAACAGGAAGAATCTGGCTGGGGCTTTAAGTCAATTGAAACACTAACAGCACAGTAATGGTGATGGTCATTTGGCGCAATGAGTAAATTGTGGACGCAATATAAAGCAAAGCGAAGCGAAAATCCGCTGAACGAAGCTTCGTTTTTTTTTTTGTCCGCCGCTCGGCGAGAAGCTTCCTGTTTTGCAAAAGTGTCGAACAGGCCGTTCATAAAGAAGAGTGTTGATTAATGTAGAGAGCAAACAAACAGGAATTTGACGTTGTGTGAAAGAGGAGGCCTCTCAGAGAAAATAAAGGGGAAGGGGAACAATGCGGCATGCGGTGCCATTTCGCCGCTGCCAAACTAAGTTTGACTTTCCGCGCCGGGCAGCCAACGCTATGGCAACTCGGCCCGACAGAGCGTTTATTTCTCTAAGCTGTGGTTCGATATTAATAACCGAGAAGCACTTCCTGCCAAGAGGGATCTCAGAGGGCATAGAAGGCCTGACTGGACCGGCCCCCCAACGGCCGGTGTCAAGATCAGCTGGGTTTCCGGATTTCCGACCGGACCGTGCTAACAGTAGGAGTCGGAGCAATGGTGGTCAGTTCTCAGATGATGCTGAGAAGATCTTTGGTTTCTTAAATCTTTGGTCTATTGATGCTGTCTGTGACTCTTGCACTGGAGTGACCCAATAAAATAAAACAGTAGTTTCTAACCTGTAATTGTTCCAGAAATTATTTTAGGTTTATTTTTTTGGTATATTTTTTTACTTTATTTGGAATTTCTCACAAATTCCACATAAAAATATTGTTATTTAGAGCATTTATTTGCAGAAAAAAATGGCTGAAATTACAAAGAAAGATACAAAGATTTCAGACCTCAAATAATGCAAAGAAAATGAAGAAAAATTCATATTCATAAAATGTTTAAGAATACAGAAATCAATATTTGGTGGAATAACCCTGCTTTTTAATCACAGTTTTCATGCATCTTGGCATGTTCTCCTCCACCAGTCTTACACACTGCTTTTGAATAACTTTATGCCACTCCTGGTGCAAAAAATCAAGCAGTTCAGCTTGGTTTGATGGCTTGTGATCATCCATCTTCTTCTTGATTATATTCCAGATGTTTTTAATTTGGTAAAATCAAAGATTAAAAGATTAAAACTCATCATTTTTAAATGTTTTTTTATTTTATTTTCTAGACCTGTATGTGTACAAATGCTCTACAAAGTCAGCTTTTAGGGTATAATTAGTAATAATTAATCATGTTTATCATGTTTACCAGGGTTGTATGAACTGAGGTTTCCGTGTTTTGGGTTGATGAGTAGTGAAGTGTTTGAGAAACACTGCAGAGAGATGATGCACTGGACGCATCACTTTTGGCCTGTAATGTCTGGGTTAAAAGCACAATTGGGAAAACACTATTCCTAAAAGGCTGCAGCTGCAGTGGCTAACAAACCCTGTATTATATAAGAAAAGACAGCGTCCAATGTTAGGATCATCCTCCAAAAATCTATCTATCTATCTATCAACAGGAGTTGGACAATGAAACTAAAATACCTGGTTTTACATCACAATAATTTATTTTTATATTTATAAGGAGAGTTGAGGTGCACATTGAATTTAAGCAGCCATGGTTTTATGTTTTTTGGATACAATCCGGGTTAGCACCCGAACATCCCTTTCAGACAGCTTCCAATTGCGTCCACAGTTAATCCTGTGGGATGTGGTTCATCTTTCTTGGTGGTATGCTGACATTACCCTGGATACTGTGGCTCTTAATACATCACAAAGATTTGCTGCCTTGGTCACAGATGCACCAGCAAGACGTGCACCAACAATTTGTCCTCTTTTGAACTCTGGTATCTATCTATCTATCTATCTATCTATCTATCTATCTATCTATCTATCTATCTATCTATCTATCTATCTATCTATCTATCTATCTATCTATCTATCTATCTATCTATCAATGGTGTACTTGAATACACCCAATGAAAAGTACTGAAGCTAAATCTGAAATTTCTTTCTAATTGGGTTAAAATGTACAAAGTATTAATTATGAATACTTTCCCAAATTCTAATAAACCTCTGCTTTATTTCACCACTTTAAGTTTCCTAAAAGTGGTTCTGACTGACATCAGCAGAACCCTGACCAATCACAAGGCAACCACAACATGCTGTTTCTCGGCCCTCTCTTCGAGTCTAAGCAACCAAGACTGACAAATTGTGAGCCAACTAGCAAGCTATGCAAATATTCACCACATTATTTAATTGTGTATCTGGTTGTATACAACCAGAGACTGTGCTGACCCTTGTCAGTCACGCATCTTCATAAGAACTTTATGACCACACCCACATTGTTCTCAGAAAGGTTTAAAGAGTGCATTTTGGGAATTTTTGAGTTTCTTTCTTTTTATATCAGATTTTTTCTTACGGTTTTCAACTTAAACTTCACTGAAACGCTTCATATAACACCCAATTTAGTTTTATACAAAAATATATCAATATGTAAAAATGTGTTCCTTGGGCCTTTAAAGCAGGGCTTTACGCAAGCCTATCTTACATCCCCACAACAGTCTATTTTCTCACATTGTGCTTGCATCTTTTATATTGCAACATTGCTTGTGAATATATATTTACACTGATGGACTTGGTGGTCTCAAAATGAAGTGTGTTCAGGTTAATTTCTGGCGTATTGTTGTCATTACAGTGGAAAATACAGGTGTGCCACTGTCTAAAAGCAACCTAGCCAGATATCAACAGTCAGACGTTCATTGCTATCTTGGCATTGAATATTCAACACAGGTGCATGCCCAACTCATGTACACCAACACTTGTTACACACACGGACATGCAGCAGTGAACAGCTGTGCAGCCTTGCAAACTTTTAAGAACTTTTGCTGTGAAGTAGTGAACATGTCCAAGTAGTTATTTTACCATTATCTAATATTTTATATTTATATTATATTTATATTATCTTAATATATTTATTTGAAGTAATTGAAAAATGTATGCTAGACTTGCCATTTAAAAATGTGTTGAAATTAGTTGCTAAAACATTTTTAGTTAGATTAACAAACTCAGAAGTGTTTGTTGTACATGTCAACAGAAAAACACTACTAAACTGAACATTTTTTATAAACATATAGAAATAAAGACTAATCAATATAACATGTTATTAGAGTATTATTTTTTTTTACAGTAAAATCACTATTCTACACTTTTGCAGTTGACACAAGGCAGCTGCATACAAAACAAAGAACTAAAAAGTAAAAACACAACTTATTAATATTAATTCTTCTGACTAAAACACAAAATCACTTTTTAGAGTATACAAATTTACCAGAAAGTTTTGCCCCCTGTTTTGTTTTAGCCTTGTAAAATATAAAAACTGTGTAAAAGTAGATGCTGTAGGTTTCTGGATGAGTAAGGTACACTAAAAAAAAATGATGCGCAAATTTTACTTAAAAAAGTTTCGCAACTTTCTGCATTTGCTTTTTTTAAGTAAATTTAATTTCATTTAAATTTAAGTAACTTCAACTCGGTTTCAAGACTTAACTGTTACATAGAGTAAATAAGTGAACTGAACTTCAGTCAATTCTTTCTTTTATTAAACTTTACCTACTTTATTTTTGCTGAATCAATCTTTTATTTTAGTAACCGTTACATAATTTCTGCAAACAATTTTTCCTAATTACAATTACTTAATTTATACAATATTACTCAAATTATTTATGATACATAATATATTATAATTCCTAAAATGTAAATATGTTTAGTTAAAACACACATATTACACTGTCTCAACACATGTATGGCATGTAGTATATTCTTTTTAGTTTTTAGTATACTAAAGAGAATGTATTACATGCCATCCATGTTTTGAGACAGTGTAATATGTGTGTTTTAACTAAAAATATTCAAATTTTGAGTCAGTGAGACTTGGTCTGTTTACAAAAGAAATCTTTGAGATTATGTAAATATTTGAATGTGTGTTTTAACTAAAATTTTCTATAATAATATTTTATAAATTAAGCAAGTGTAATTAGGTTATATTGTATGCAAAAAAATAAGTATTATTCTTTTAAGGTTATTAAAAGAAAAAGTTAACTAAAAGAACTTATTGACTGGAGTTCAGTTCACTTATTTACTCTATGTAACATTTAAGTTACTTAAATTTATCTGAAATTAAATTTACTTAAAAAAAGTGTATCTGTCTTCTGGCTCTGGCCTGTCTGTGGTGAGGAATCCTCCGAGTGTGAGGGTCTACTATCTCCTGTGTGTTTGACACTGTTTGTCAGAAGCAGAAAACTCCCACCAAAGCTCTCTGGCAGTGGGGATGTTATGCTTTCCCCAGGTCCTAATCATTTTTGGCCAGGCACCCGCTTCCTGTTCTGCAACGAAACGACTCAGGAATGCCATTCCTCTGATAGGAGAGCAGACGGAGAGGGTCGAGCAGGAGGAAGAGTATGAGCGAGAGAGAGATAGTGACACTGACTTATAAATGTTTGAATAGTGATTGCTCCTCTCTCACATTCCCAAATCCCCCGAGTCAATAATTGCCATTCTCTCTCTCTCTCTCTCACTCTCTCTCTTTCTCTTTCTCTCTCTAATTCACCCGGACCCTCGCTCACCACCCTCTCCAGCCCCTCTCCCACTCCTCCTCTCCTCCTCAGGCTGGAATGTATCAAGCGACAGGCAGAGCGAAGAGGACACGCTTTTCCCACATCCACGCAGCGACAGAGAGTTGGGCTCCCAAAAATAGCCGATAGGTTCAGGTCATCCTGAGACGCCACTGAACAAGCATCCATCTGATCATCCCACTAACATGAACGACCTCAGGGTCGCCCACATTTCACTTCATACTGGAGCTTTAACCTCCTAAACTCTGAGCACTGCTCACTCTCTGCTAATACTATTAATAATGCTAAGCCATACTGTGTATAAGAGAAGAACATTCCTTATTCAAGTTAGTCCAAATTCGACTGGAAAGTTCTAATTCAAAAGTCTAATACCAGCAAAATAATGTCTGAACTCAACAGAATACTTTCTGAACTCAATAAAATTCTGTCATAACTCAACCAAATTCTTTAACATCTTAACTCTTTCTCATCAAAATGCTGTCTAATCCCAACACAATATTGCCTAAACTCAACAAAATACTGTCTGAACTCAACAGAATTGTCTGACCTCAATAAAAAAATTTCTAATCCCAACAAAATACTGTCTAAACCCAATGAAATACTGTCTAAACTTAACAAAATACTGTCTGACCTTAACAAAATTGTCTGACCTCAATGAAAATTTGTCTAAACCCAACAAAATACTGTCTAAACCCAACAAAATACTGTCTAAACTTAACAAAATACTGTCTAAACTGAGCAAAATTGTCTGACCTCAATACAATTCTTATAATCCCAACACAATACTGTCTAAACCCAATGAAATACTGTCAAAACTCAACAAAATATAGTCTGTCTCAAATATTGCTCTATAAACTTTTGCCCTTCCCAACAAATTTCTGTTGGAAACAATCAATATTGCATCTAAATTAAACTGTAGCCCAATAAAAAATATGACCAAAAATATGTTGGTAAAAAGGTTTGTAATATGTACAAACTTTTGTCTTGACACATTCCCAAATTTATCTGAACTCAATCATTTATACTTAATGATTTATGCTTTCTAAACTCCACAAATTCTCTCTTAATCTGACTCTACAAAAACTTGTCTGTACTTCTCAACATTTGGACTGAACTCTGCACATCACCTGTCAGACCTCTAGATCTTCTCTTTACTGCTGAAACTAAGACGTTAATCTGAGTTAAAGGCTAAAGCTGTTGCCATGTGGGTCAGCCAGACATGACTCTTCCTGTAGCAGTTTTCTCCAGTTTCCAAGAGTATTTTAGAGAGGTGTAGGAAAGAGAGGTGTAAGAGTATTTAAGAGAGGTGTAGGAAACAGTACTCACCATTCTCTGACTTATTCTGTAATTTTCTCTACAGTAAAGAATTATACTCTAAATTTCTCTAAAGAAAAGACTTGTAGTCCTCTGTGTTTCTGTGTCTTTTTCTAGGTATTATGGTGAAATTGGGAATGTGCTGTGTGTATGGTGTAAAACGTTGCAGTAGCGAGCACAGTAACAGTTCATTAGTTTTTCTTAAAGTCTCTAATAATTTACTGCCAAATTTTGCACACTGGATTTTGTACCATTTCTGGTTATTGGCTGGACTTGAATAGATTGAATGGCAAAAATAAAAGGGGCCAATTTTCAGGTGTTGTAAAACGTTAAACCGGTAGTGTATATCTGACATAATTCCACTGCTTTCTCCTTGAAAGATTTTGCAGTTTTTTTTTCTTATTGGGCACCCAAGTCAAATTTCCAAGGCATTCCCTTCACACTCGCTTTGACATTGTGAACCTTGCTGCAAACAACACGAGAGACTCTACTATGCTCAGTATAAGTGTTAATCAAATCTAACTCAGTCCATACCAAGTATTTGGAGATACGAGATACCTGCCTGAAAACAACGTTGCCAAACATCTCAAGCTCTACTCTGTAAGCCCATGTGTCTTTATTTTGATAATAGGCTTGTCATAGCAGGCCGTGCACGAGTATAACTCATCATAAACATGTCATAATGTTCCATAAGCAATCCCAACGCTGTAGACTTGAATCTACCGCACCGATCCGCCCCTGTGTATCAGAAACATCGTCCCAGACCACATCAAAGTCCTGCGCGAGGAGGAAAGATCACGTCTGAAGGCTCGTCGCCATCTCCTGAGAGCATTCAAAGTAAACACGCTCTGCCCACAGAAGTCCTCCTTATGCAGTCAGCTTTTTTACCCGCGTTTTTTCCCCCCACCCCTTTCTCCCGCTGCTGTTACGGGGCGTTGAAGCGAGCGCGGCGGCGTTTCTCCGCTTGGGCCTCGTCCCTTTCCGAAAAAAGCATGCGCCCCGATCGGCTCCAACAGTGTTTAAATAATCAAGGAGCCACAAAAGACTTTGAACTCATTTCATGAGAAGAGAGGACCAGATGTGGCGTCCATCCCGCCTCTCCAGTGCAGAGGGGCTGCCTGTGACGGAGGCTCTCGGGCTGACTTTTGGAAGCGTTCAGCCGATGCTTGGGTTTTGTATATTTTGGTTACGATGTGATGGAGGTAAATACACAGTGCGGCGCTGATAAAAACAAACAAATGCGAGAAGCCATAATAAGTAGCTCAGTGATGGTGAAGCCTGTGAACATACTGTGTGACGACGCTTCAAATCGACTTCGGTTACAGACCAGAAGATGCTGGAGCTACGCTACAGGGTGCAACATATTTACAGAAAGTCAGTTTGAGGCTTTCCATCCAGCTCATGGTGAAGCCTTATCATTGTCAGTGTTCACTCTTCTGCCTTCAGGCCGGAGGTACAGAAGTGTGAAATGCAAAACAACCAGGCTAAAGCACTCCTTCTTCCCCACTGCTACCAGACTCTTGAAGCTACCTCAGAAATAACCATTCACCTTACTCTCTACACTTTTACATGTCAAGGACATTTTAAAGTGGCACATGCTCACGTTACTCCAATGTTACAATTGCACTATTGAACGTTTTGCACTTTTTTCATATTCCACTGCTGTAGATAACATGTACTTACTTGTAAATAATATCCATAACACATTACAGTTTTCATGTATATATTTCCATCCTGGATGTAAATTTAACACCAATTTAATATTTATATTTAGTAAGTTTATTTCTTTCTTTATTGTATATTTTCTACTTTAATCTTTATGCAGCATATTTGGCGAGGAGCAAAGAAAGAATTTCATTGTACGAGGAAACTTGTTTCTTACTGTGCACATGACAATACACTTTTTGAATCTTGAATCTTAAATGGTGCCAATGTCATGTACTGACAGGTTTGGACACACCTTCTCATTCAATGTTTTTTTTTTCTACATTGTAAATGAATACTGAAGTCATCCAGACTATGAAGAAACACATAAGGAATCATGTACTAAACTTGCAGTTTTTCTCAATTTTTTATACACAAATACTGGTACTTGAGACACAATGACCACAACATGTAACTCATGCACCAATCCCCTGAACCAGTTCTGCGAAACTACAAGCAGAAGCCCTGCTTTACACTCAAATTACAGTTCTAAAACACATTTCTAAAACAAAATCTCTGGTTTTCAAAAACTCTACAAAACTCCTTACACACAGATTTACAATTAGCAATCAAAGATTTAGCATTAAAGGGAAACAGGTGAGCTCAGCCAAATTAGAGCAGATATACTGTCCATATTTTTTATATATCTGCCATCTGGACTGTCTGAAATGAGAATAGGTAAGAAATCTACTCTCAGTAGAAAACTGCACAACTGTATATTAATACAGTATCAATGAGTATAGTAGTACATGGATGGCTACTTGACAATGTTTGAAAGAAGCGGTGGCTGGCTTCACATTTACCGTAAAGGGGCATGTGCTAGTCTTCTTCACCCTCCTGGTTTGTTGGGGCATCAATAGTGATGGGGGGAAGGGGGTCCTAATGAGTGGGTTGGGTAATTCCTAAATTTCCTTCGGGATAAATAAAGTATCTATCTATCTATCTATCTATCTATCTATCTATCTATCTATCTATCTATCTATCTATCTATCTATCTATCTATCTATCTAATTGGCTCTGTAAATTGGGGAGAAAATGAAAAAAAAAAAAAAAATGTAAATAAAAAAACATTTTGCAACACAATTATGTATGTAATTATGTATGTGTCTGTAGTGTAACACTGAACATAAAAAGGCCTAAGTCATTATGGTGAATAGAGCAGAAGTAATAGTGTTTAAGCTTATCGGTGTTCAATTGATTTTTCTTATTTGATAGATAGATAGGTTAGTAATTCTGATGAGCACATCCTGTACAACAGGGGTAACTGTTGGTCTTCATCAGGGTGGGAATTATACCATGATAATTGGGGGGTCAAGTATTTCTTTGGGGTATAAATGGAAACCAGTACAGCACAGACGCGTGCTTCACTAAACTGAAGTCTTACAATCCTTACAGTGTCTCGCTTTGTCATGTCATGTCTACAGCATGCAAATGATAAATTCATTACATCAGCTAATGTAGCACATACCACACAATAACCTTTATAGGTAATAATATATTATACAGCAAAATCCACAGTTTATCCTGCAAAAACACACAAAATGCTATTGGCTGTTATCTTTCATCAGCTTTCTTGCCATTACATTTTAATTCATCATCCACATATTTAGGCATTGGAATTACAGTATTAAATGTTAATGTTAAATGTTAATGTTAATAGGAGATGTAGGAATGCGTATATATCGCTTGGCTAATGCCTTTTTAAAAAGGTTTAAAAAGGCTATTGATTATTTTCAAATTAATCTAATAAAAAGATAGATTAAGAAGATTAAGTCTTCCCTTAAAAAAATGTAATACACTAGTTTATTGTAAAACTACTCATCTAAATAACTAATTCCTCACTAAGTCTGCTGCAGCGTATGAAGCTTTTTTGTTTTCTGTTTACATTTCCCTTCCACCTTAAAACACATTTCCATTCCACCTTAACAGTTTCCCTACATTAAAACAAAATTTCTCTAAATTAAAACACAGTTCTCTTTTTAGACTGTAGTAGATGATAAAGTGTTTTAAGAGTCCTTATAAAACAGAACATGGATTCCCATTTAAGTGTTCTGTTCCACCTTAAAAGCGCCACAAATTTTATCTACAGCCTGAAACCTGTGTGCCGCCACAGCAGCATTTAAGGCGGAACGGTAAAGTATCAGCATTTAAGGTGGAATTCATGGGACTTATTTATGTAAGAAAAAGTGTGTTTAAAGTGAATATTTAAGTCTGACCCTCCCCAAGGTTTCGCAACCTCGTCTTCCTTTCCTGGACAGTCCTGATGAGAGCCAGTTTCATCATAATGTTTTTGATGGTTGTTTCAACTGCAGAATCTGAAATTGTAGAGAAACTCTTTTGGTGCTTTGAGGAACTTTCAACAAAAGTTTTTAGAAGATTAGAAGGTTCTTAAAGCTCCATAGGTTTACTTCAAATAGGTTCCTCCACAGTCTCGGATTGATGGAAATCCAAATGTTCCTCAGAGCACATACGTTTAACTGTGTACAGTTGGTCATGTGTTTGTAATTGGTGTAAATGACGCCGCTCAGAAATGTGTGCTCAACATTTTGTGTGCCGAGTGGAACAGGCGGAACGGGCTGGCAGTGGAAATTACACTCAAAGAGCGGCGGATCACTTCGATAGATTTCATCAAACGTTCGGTTTGTTCACGGATTCGCGGGGAGGCACATCCCTAATCAGATTTCCAGGCTTTAATTTGACGATGATGAAAAGGTTTGGGGGTGGGTGAAGAGAGGGGTTGGGATTGGGTGGGGGGAGGGTTGGGGTTGGCGTGTGGAAATGACTACACTGGGAGGTGTTTCAGCACTGCTTTTATTTGAGAGGCTGTAACAAAGTTAATTTTACAAGGTTTCCATTCATTAAGAGCTGCTCAGGTGCAGCGCAGCCACACACACACACATATATATACACACACACACACACACAAACATGTGCATAGATACAGTATACCAACATCCTTTCCGGAGTGCATCCTGCTTTCGTTGGAGTAACTGTCTCTGCTGTAGAGAAAAGAGCATTGATGTGAAGATATAATTTCCTTGATTGATAAGAGTCAGAATATTGGAAGATCATGACCCCACACCATCCCCAACTTCTGGATTTGAGCTATCCTCTTAATAATGGTGCTCTATGAAATCATTTTAAAATATAAAAAAAAGGATATAGAATCTGTATATGTTTATTTGTATGTACAATGTTAAGAACCCCGTAACCAGTCAAATATATATTTAAGTTCTGTATAGAACACTTGTCTTTACTATAGAAACATAAGGGAAAGTACAGAAGTACAGAAATGAAAAGACATATGACAAACTAGCAGTAGAATAAAATAGAATATAATAGAATAGAATAGAATAGAATAGAATAGAATGAAAGGAGAAAAAACAGCTTAGAAGGCAAATGAATATAAAAGAACACTGAGAGGAAATAATAAAATATAACAGATCAAACTGTCAAAGATTTGAAATAATACTGGCAACTTCATTGTCTAGCACACAATGAAAGAAAATAACAGAATAGAACAGAACAGATTAGAAAAGAATATGATGAGAGAAAACAGAATAGAATAGCAATGCATATAAGCATAGAAGAAAAAAAATAGAATTTAACAGAAAAAGACAACACAGAAAAGTACAGAATAAAATACAATAGAGTAGAATAGTAAAAGAAATAGGACAGAATCAAAGTATAACAAAACAAAATTAAACTAAAAAATATAGTAGAATAGAAAAGAAAGAATAGAATCAGAGGAAAATTGTTTAGAATGCAATAGATATAAAAGATAAGAATATGACAGAATTGACTAAAAGATCAGAAATGTGACACAAATGGAGTATAAAAGAAAATAATAGAGCAGAGCATAATAAATAAAACTAAAATTAAATATTATAATAGAACAAAATATAATAAGGAGAGATAAGTTTATAATTAGTAGAATAACATAAGATAGAAGAGAACATAATTGAATAGATAAATAAAATGGAATAGAACAGAACAACAGAATCAGAGAAACAGAATAAAGAATGTTTATTTAAGAATATAACAGAAAAGAACACTTAAAAATGATGAGTTTCTTTCATTTTACCAAATTGAAAACCTCTGGAATATAATCAAGAGGAAGATGGATGATCACAAGCCATCAAACCAAGCTGAACTGCTTGAATTTTTGCACCAGGAGTAAAGGCATAAAGTTATCCAAAAGCAGTGTGTAAGACTGGTGGAGGAGAACATTCCAAGATGCATGAAAAAAATGTGATTAAAAAGCAGGGTTATTTCACCAAATATTAATTTCTGAACTCTTAAAACTTTATGAATATGAACTTTGCATTATTGGAGGTCAATTCGCATTGTCTACAAATAAATGCTGTACATGACAATAATTTTATTTGGAATTTGGGAGAAATGTTGTTCGTAGTTTATAGAATAAAAGATCAATGTTCATTTTATTCAAACATAAACCTATAAATAGCAAAATCTGAGAAAATATATATGGATAAAATGGAAAAGTACAAAGAAATCTACAGAACAGAATCAGATAAACTGAATACAATAAATATAATAGAGAGTACAAAAAAAAGAAAATAATAGAATTATAATAAAGAACTGAGTAGAATAGAACATTCTGAGTATATGAAGAACTGTTTAATTAGATACAGAACCATGTAAACATTTACATGATTCTTTCAGTTCTCAGTTTCTGTATAGACCCTCTGGTGTAGCTGCAGAACCCCTGGAGAACTCTTTATTAAGAGTAGGGAATCTGTCATCAGCTATGACGCCACTTATGTCACAGTACAGTTCCTAAAACTCACACAGCACGTTACACTCAGCACACACACACACACACACTCTCTAAACTACTCCACTTCTGAAGCGTGACACAGAGAATGTTGAACCTGAAAGGAAAATAAACGGGCCACTTCTGGGCTGCCGGGCCGTTTCCCAAGCCTCGGCCTGAGAAAGCTCGAGCGGAATGTTCAGGAGGAGGTTCAGCTTTACCCAAGTCCGTCCTCCTCGTGTTCCTGTGCCATAACATACCTTTAATCAAGCCTATTTTTAGCCATTTCCTGTCTCTTCTCACTGTTTTGTGTGTGTGTGTGTGTGTGTGGTAAAGGATCTGAGACAAAGAGAGAGAGAGATCTCAGTGGTTTGCTGGTCCCTGAGGAGCAGGCGGTTGCAGCATGGGAAAAAATGCACCTCGTCTCGTAAAGGTTTTTTGGAAAGAAGGAACAATTCCGGCTGGATCTGCCTCAAAATTCTGAGGAAAAGATAAAAAACGTGAGTAAAGATTACAATCATGCATTTGAGTCACCAATCACACAGACACACTCTTTATTAAGTGTTTGGAAACTGATGCTTACATCCAGTCCAATTACATTTCATCAATATTACAATTTTCATCACTTTATACAATAGAATTAACCCTAAAGCACATTCCCCAAAATGTGTCTTCTGCCCCTTAATGAGGACAGCAGTCTCAGGAGAACACCGTGCCATCAGGCCAATCAACGTTCCTCCTAAATGCTGCCCTTTAAGATGGTAGGTGGGTCTTAAAAGATTTTTTTTTTGTCAGAAGGAAGTGATGGCAAATAAAGGAAATAAATAATGACGTATCCAGCTTAAAGAACATCAGCAACATCCCATAATACAATGTACAACTTCATTTATTTCATTCTAACTGCTTGATTTACAAGCATATACACAACAATACATTGTTATATCTACATCAAACGTTTCTCCACTACACTATTCTACCATACCTTGTACTACCCTATACTCCTGTATACTACCCTACACTCTCTGTAGGTTCCCATACTCTCTTTGCTACATTATACTCCTCTACACCTTCCTATATGAACCTATACTCCTTGTAGGTCCCCATACTCCCTTTACTACCCTATATACCTCTATACTAACCTATACTCACTATAGGTGCCCATACTTCATTATACTACCTTAACTACCCTATATTCCCCTACATTAACCTATGTTCCCTATAGGTCCACATACTCCTCTATACATCTTTTACTACCCTATGTTCCCCTATACTACCCTATACTTCTCATAGGTCCCCATACTCCTCTATACTCCCTTTTCTACCATATATTCCTCTATATTAACATATACTCCCTCTAGGTCCCCATACTCTCTTTACAACCCTATATTCCCCTATACTAACCTATACTTCATATAGATCCCCAAACTCCCTTTACTACCCTATACTCATCTATACTTCCCTATTTTAACCGATACTCCTTCTAGGTCTCCATACTTCCTTTACTATCCTATTCCTCTACACAAACCTATACTTCCCATAGGTCTCCATACTCCTCTATACTCCCTTTACTACCCTATATTCCCCTATTTTAACCTATACTTCCTCTAGGTCCCCATACTCCCTTTACTACCATATATTCCCCTACACTTACCTATACTCCCTGTAGGTCCCCATACCCCTCTATATTCTGTTTACTAGCCTATATTCCTATATAACAACCTGTACTCCCTCTAGTTCCCCAAAGTCCCTTTACTACCCTATACTCCTCTATACAACCCAATACTCCCCCATATTGACCTATACTCCCCCATACTGCCTTTACTTGCCCATATTCCCATATACTATTCTATATTCCCTTTACTACCCTGTAGTTTTCTATACTACTCAATACTACATATTGGTCCCCATACTCCTCTATACTCCCTTTACTACCCTATATTCCCTATACTAACCTATACTCCTTATAGGATCCTACACTCCCTTTACTACCCTATATTAACCTATACTCCCTCTAGGTCCCCATACTCCCTTTACTACCTTATATTCCCTATACTAACCTATACTCCTTATAGGTCCCTATACTACATTTTCTACCCTATATTCCCTATACTAACCTATACTTCCTATAGGTCCCCATACTTCTCTATACTCCTGTAAACTACCCTATATGCCCCTATACTCCTATACGTATGTATAGGAGCATACACTACTATCACTATCACTATTAGTGATGATCAGTGCTTGTGGCTTCTATACCCCCAAAAGACTAAGAGACTCCTGGTCATGGATGGCACTGTTCACAATGTTGAATGAGGTTCTTATTAGGCCTCTCTAGGTTCTGCAAAAGGGGTCCAACCTTTAAGTTGCTACAAAAGGAAATGGTCTGTGAGTCACTGGAACAAAATGAGCAACTTGAAATGGCATCAATTCCAGTTTCTGGTGAAATCGGCTCGGGAGAAACCTGTAAATCTGTCTGTAAATCAAGTCCACGTGCGGCATCAGATTTCGGACCTCAGATTGCCCAACACCCATTCCATGATGAAGCCATGTCAGAACAGGGTCATCAGAACAAACCACAGGAACTGTATACTGTATTAATCTATGAAGGGAGCAGGAGAAATGTCTCAAATCACTGCTAGGCAGTGGAAGCCTGGGCAAGGGCAGTGCTTCAAGCTTCTCACCAGAGTAGAGAGGATCTCACGCCTCACATTTGGTGAGAATCACAAAGGATGTGGCCGACACACATTTTTAATTACCCCCATCGCCACCGCATTGCCGGCCTCAGACGTGTTTGCGTCGCCATCTCTCCAAGGCCGCAACAAAGTGCCGTCTCTCCTCGACGCCGGGGACGGTAAATCAACTCCAACACAGATTCTTCCGTCAGAGGCTGCGGAGCGGGGCGACTCTGGAGGAGATCCACCCCGGGGTAATTGCGGACTCCTAATTGCCCAGGCACCACTGGGCTTTCTGAGGGGAGACGAGTGGGCCGTGTCCCACCCCCCTGAGCCCCCCTCCCTTCAAAATGAATGCCATGTGCTGTGAGTGAGAGGCCACGCCAGAACGTTCTTTACGGCGCCGCGACGCCTCAGAATCCACCAAACCGGCCAAGAGCAGCATAGCTGGACTCCAGCGTCTGCAAGAACACCTCTCTCTCGCTCTTTCTCTCTCTCTTCCTTACTCTCTTTCTCTCTTCCTTGCTTTCTCTCTCTTTTTCTCATGTTCTCTTACCCTCCCATGCCTTCCTCAATCAGTTTATTTCTCTCTTTCTCTCTCTTTTTCTTTCTCTGTTTCTCTCTGTCTTGATTTATTTCTCCCTTTCTCTTGCAAGAACACCTCTCTCTTTCTCACTTTCTCTCTTTCTTGCACTCTCTCGCATCCTCTTGCTTTCTTTAAGACTTTCCCATGCCTCCCCCTATTTGTTCATCTTTCTCTTTCTCTTGATTTCTCTCCATTTTTTTCACATATTATTTCTGTCTGTATTATGCTTTTTAAGGCTTTCCCATACCTACCTCTATTCTTTTGTATCTTGCTCTCTCTCTCTCTCTCTCTCTCTCTCTCTCTCTCTCTCTCTCTTATGCTATCTCTCTATCTCACTCTCTGTCATTTCATCCCTTTCTTTGGCCCTTGTCTTTCATCTTTTTCTGTTCTCTTCCTCTCTGTCTTCTGTCATCTGTTCTCTCTCCCTTTATCTTTGTTTTCTGTCAATTTATCACTTTCTTCAACTCTTGTCTTTCTTCTTTCTTCTCCTGTTTTCGGTCTCTGTCCTCCCTCTCTTCTGTCCTGTTCTGTCTTTTTCCCCCTTCCTTCTGTTCTCTCTCTTTCAGTCACTGTCCATGTATCTTTTTATTCAGCTCTTGTCTTTCTTCTCTTTTCCTCCCTCTTATCTGTTATTTGTCTCCTACTCTTTCTCATGTCTCTTCATTCTTTGCCTTACCTGTCTCTCACGCTTTCCATTTATTTGTCATTATATCCTTATTTTGTACCTCCCTCTCTTATTTTATGTATCATTCTCTTTCTTATTCTCTCTCTCTTTCTCTCTCTCATGCCATTGTCCTACTGCTTTCATCCTCTATTTCCTGCTATCCTATTTTATGTATTTTGCCTCCTCCTCTCTTTTCCCCTGTTCTTCACCTCACCCCTACTTTTATCATTCTTCTTTTCTTTTTCTCTTTCCTGTTTTCTTTTTATTATTTTGTTCTTTTGTTTTACTCCTCACATTTACTCTCTCTATATTCTTTCTCTTTAGTTTTACAGTCATTTTCTTCTCCTTCTCTTTACTCTTCTTTGTGTTTCTCTCTCTCTCTCTCTCTCTCTCTCTATTTCTCTCTCTCGGGGAATACCCATGTCTGTGGAATGCCCGCTCAATGCCAGCTTGTCTGGATGTGGTGCTCTCTCTCTCTCTCTCTCTCTCTCTCTCTCTCTCTCTCTCTCTCTCTCTCTTGCTTTAAGAGTGATCTTTACCAGGGAGGCTGACCTCACTGCTGATTCCCTCCAACACTGTTACTCCACTGGCTGCTCAGGATGTCCTTCAAACACCCAAACCTGACCACACCTCACTTTCTGTTCTGAGCACCAGACGTGGCAAATCCAGGTCCAGAAAGTAAAAACCCTGCCCAGGATTTTATTCCAGCTGCCTGGTTAGTTGTTCTATACTCCCAATACTGTTATATAATACATATACTATATCTTTTACTTCTCTATACAAGCCTATATTCCCAATGCTGCTTCATACTCCCCATGCTAATCTATACAACCTTATATCCCCTATCCTACCCTATACAATCATATACTCTATACTACCCTATACAACCCTATACCAACTATACTACCCTATACAATCATATACCCCTTATACTACCCACAGTCCTATACTCCTATGCAATTATATACCCCTATACTATTCTTTACCCTCCTACACCCTCTATACTACCATACCCTATACCCCTATTCTATCATATATTCATAGCCCTATACTTCCTATACCCCCTATCCTCCTGAGACCTGGCCTATTCATTTGTGTCCTCTGTAGTGGACATTGTGTTTCTGCATCTCTCATTTTACTTGTTTGAGTTACACTAATATCTGTATCTTAAAGAGGACATCCTGGGCTTTCCAGTGATACCACATGTTTAGGGTTGGGGTACTGACAAATTCTATTTCCTATTTCTACAAAATGGCTTCTATAACAACAAGCACATTTTTTGGAAGGAGAAAGGATGAGTAAAATATTCTTTATTTATTGCATTTCTACTATGAAATTCATATATTTTATTTATTCTGAGGTTGTTAGGAATTATTTAATGAAGTCTGAGGGCAGTTTAATTACTTTTGGGATTGAATAATAGCCATTTTATAAATGTCCTCTACAGTGGACACCAGGATGATCTTCATGTCTTTCACAGCCAGTAATTTTTAATGTATTGTTTTAGGAGACAGAACAGAAGCAGATAAGATTTTGTAAAAAAAATAATTCAGGGGGATTCAGACTTAGATTTATCAGATGAGGAACATGATAAGGAAGAGTTTAAACCTGATGAAGAAGAGATAGGGAGTTCTGATGAGACAGGATGCTCATCAGATGAGAACACAGACCAGCAAGAAAGCCGTCGTCCTCTGTGGGCCAGGAGTAGCACATATGATTTATTTAGTTCTAGGATTACCATAAGTGTTTTTATCCAGTAAAAAAAAGATAAATAAACAATACATTGTTAAACTAATGCCTGCACTTGGCAACAGATAGTACAGTAAATAAAATAATTAACATCATTCCATTTTGATCAGATTGGTTATGATATTATTTTACCGCCAAAAGTCAAGAACACAGTTTTTTAATGCAGCACCCGCAGATTTCCTTTGTTTGCATGCAAACTATGCATGTGCTCACTTATATTTACTCTATTCTCGCTTACAGTTTTGCAGCAGAGCAAATAATTATTTTATTTGCTGTACTATCTGTTGCCAAGTGCAGGCATTAGTTTAACAATGTATTGTTTATTTATCTTTTTTTTAATGAATACAGAATGAAAGTCCAATATATCCTGGTATTATTGTTATTGTTTAACTTGTTAAATTTCATTGTTCTGCAGATTAAAATAATCCTGATGTCCACTAAAGTCTAAATGGTAATCTGTTTTATTTACTCCTAAGAGATAGGAAATCACAAAAAAAAACCTTAAATTGCGAGACACTTTTTTTCTCAGTTCTCAGGAGGTTAAACTACCATATACAAGCCTATCCTCACTATACTACCCTTTGCAATCCTACACTTACCATACTAGCATATACAATTCCTTATTCTGTATATTACATTATATACCGTCACTTATCTATACTTATATGCTTATCTATACTCCCTTATGCTCCACCTTACTCCATATACTTTCTATAATAGCCTATGCCCCCTAAAAGTACTCTTTAATGACCTATACTCCCCATACTACCCTATGCCCCAATACTACACAGTAGTGTACACTGCCCAATACAAATATCTGTATGAATTATTCTGCTGATTGCAGACTGAGTTAATTCTCCCCATTCTGCTTGTTTTTATGACAGTCCTAATCCTCATCTATAGATTCTTCTTAGTTGCAGTGGACATATTTCACTCTCTTCGTGCCAATATGTCATAACTCTGCATAATGTTACGACACTATGCATGTACATCCATGTGCAGCTCCAGACTGTAGCCCATCTGCTGCTGTACAGTTTATCAGCCCCCATCAGTGCTCAGTTCCTGACCAGTTAAACTGATATAGCTGGGTTTCACCATTGGCTCATAAACTGTCCACTGACAAAACGCTAGAGGATGACTAACACACACTGTGCATAACGCGATGGGATGCAGAGTCTACCTGTACACCAGCAAGGGTTTCTATTAAAGTGACCAACCTCTCTCCCACACAAGGTATAATGTGTAAAAGTATTGGTTAAATTTATTGGTAAAATGAAATTAAAATTAAAATGACTAAAGCAATAAAAACATAGTATACAGCTCTGAAAAAAGAGACCACTTAAAAAGATGAGTTTCTTTGATTTTATCAAATATTAAATTGAAAACCTCTGTAATATTATCAAGGGGAAGATGGATGGTCACAAGCCATCAAACTAAGCTGAACTGCTTGTTTTTGCACCAGAGTGGCATAAAGTTATCCAAAAGCAGTGTGTAAGACTGTGTGTGTAAGACTATGAAAAAACACATAAGGAATCATGTAGTAACTCAAAAATGTTAAACAAACCAAAATATTCGGTTGTGGTTTCTGAGGTTGGTAACTCTGTGCCACAGAGGAAGCCCTTCCAGGACAGTCCTGATGAGAGCCAGTTTCATCATGATGTTTTGATGGTCTTTCGCATTGACTGACCTACATTTATTACATTCTTTTTTTTCTTTACTTAGTTGAGTAGTCCTTGCCATAATATGGATTAGAACATTACTCAAATAGAGCTATTTACTGTATACCAACTCTACCTCTTCACAACTTTACAACTGATGCTCTTAAACACATTAAGGGGACAAAAAATTCAAGTAATTAACTCTTGACAAGTTCAGCGCAGCTGTTAACTGAAAGCCTGAATTCCAGGTGACTCTGCTTCATAAATCTGATTTTAGATTCATAAGAATCTAAAATATAAAACATATTCTGGCTTGTTTTACACTTTTACTAATACAAATTTCATATGCTTTTCTTCATAGTTTTGATGACTTTGTACTTTAGTAATATTTTATGTCTATGCCTGAACAAATATCATTGTTATTTATATTTATTTACTTACTTATGTATGTATGTATGTATGTATGTATGTATGTGTGTATGTATGTATTTACACATACAGACACACTGCTGTTGTATAATAGTATTCATATAAACACAGTCTGCATAACTCACAGCTGTTACATAACATGTTTTATAACATCTCGCTACATGACATTACTGACAGTTTATTTATAACATGGGCTATGTACACACACACACACACACACACACACAAACAAACATACACACACACACACACACACACACACGCATGCACGCAGTCAGTTTAAACAGTTAAAAGTTGAAGTGTTAAAAACCTGCACATATTGGCATTTTTTCAGAGCTGGTAATCCCCATGTTTTCATCAGGATTTTCAAAACCTAATCCCCATAAAAACCTCGGCAGAGAGAGAGAGAGAGAGAGACAGCGAGAGACAGACGAGCGCACAGCCGTCGCCGGCGTACACTCCTAACCTCAGATTAACACACGCAACAGAATAAAGAGAAAACTGTGAACAGATTCTCTTTAGTGAGTCTGATACTGCAGCATCTCACCTTCCAGCCCTTCAGAGTCACTGAAGTTACTGTACAAACTTCCAGACCATGACTATACAACCCAGCCTTCATCTGTACAGCTGTTCCTCTGTAAAAACTGCAATATAACACAGTTTAATATTCATAAAACAGACTATATAACTTCTTTACTAACACCTTTAATTTAGTCTTTATAGTTAGGAATGTAAAATAGCATAAGAAGAAAGAAAAAGAAAACGCATTAAATGAGATGAGATGTGTCCTAACTTGTCACTGGTACTTATTATTTATATGATACGTGATTTATCGTTTGCCATTTTTCACTTTCCTTTATGACAAAATTACTTAATTACTAACTTGTTTGCAAATAAAATGATACGAATTTTTACTAAGTTTATACTGAGTATATTAGTCATCAGTTGTCCAACTGAACATTAAAAACATATTGAAAGTGTGATTAGAGTATAGATTTAACATCACATTCATTCTGAGGAGTGTTTATAAACTGGTAAAAGCAAAAGAAACATATTTTATTGCAATAATTTGCTGTTAAATTTATTTTACTTCTACACAAAATTAAACTTTAAAAGTAGCTTTAGGCCTTAAAAGTGTAGTTGTAACACTTAAAGTAGTTGTACACTTTTAAAGTTTTAAAGTTTTAAAGTGATAGTCATAGCACATTTTTAAGTATAATTTTAACACTTTGAAAGTATAGCTTTAACGCTTTAAAATGGTAGTTTTAACACTTTAAAAGTATAGCTTTCACACTTTAAAATGATAGTTTTTAACACTTTAAAAGTAGAGCTTTAATACTTTAAAATGATAGTTTTTAACACTTTAAAAGTATAGCTTTCACACTTTAAAATGTTAGTTTTTAACACTTTAAAAGTAGAGCTTTAATACTTTAAAAGTATAGCTTTAATACTCTAAAATGATAGTTTTCAACACTTTAAAAGTATAGCTTTCACACTTTAAAATGTTAGTTTTTAAAACTTTAAAAGTATAGCTTTAATACTTAAAAATGATAGTTTTCAGTATAGCTTTAACACTTTAAAATGGTAGTTTTTAACACTTTAAAAGTATAGCTTTAACACCTTAAAATGGTAGTTTTTAACACTTTAAAAGTATAGCTTTAATACTTTAAAAGTAGAGTTTTAACACTTTAAAAGTATAGTTTTACCACATAAAAGGTTCCTCTGAACAGTTTTAATTTGTATGAGCCGGACAAATGTAATGTTTTTCTAGGAATTTCACTGAAATACAGTTTTATTGAAAAATATAGGCTCCTAAGACAAATTTAGTAAAAGTATAGTCACTTTAAAAGTATAGTTTTAACACATACAGTAAATCAGTAGCACACCACAATAAAGTATACTTTTTTCATAGTATACTGCAACACTGATTAAGTAGGTAAAAATGTAAGTATGAGGAGAAACAAAAAACATTAATCATTCCTTACATATTTCAAGTATACTATTTATATCATTTTAATTACAAAATAGTAAGTACAAATTAGTGCTTCCAAAATAACATAACTAAAGTACAGACCTATTTTAGCCTAATTTGAGTATACTTCTTTCATTAGAAATGACTTCTAACTCATTCTAACCATGCTATAATTCTATAATGCTATAAATTATGCTTTGTACACATTTATTTATTAACTTATAATCATAGTATAATGCATTTTTAATGCACCAACAGTACATAAAATAGTCAGTGAGTGAAAACATGCTTAAAAAACAAACTTCACATTTTTATTGTTGTGCTAGAAATGGATCACTGTTAAAATAAGGTCAGCTGGGCAGATGGGTGGTGCATCTGGTTCAGGTAAAAGTCATAATATGACACTGTAAACACTCCTGTAAATCTGTTGGCCTAAAAAAAACAAAACAAAACGTAGGAAAATGAAGCCTGGCCTGATTCCCAGCTCTGGTTTTGGGAGTTAGCCACTCCGATAACTGCAGCATTTAAGAAACACCATCTGATTTACGTGATTGAAATGATTTACAGTGGGGAAAATGAGGCTGGGCAACAGCTTGTGTTCCTGAAGCCACCAAGGAGCCTGTATCTGACAGTTATCATAAATATATCTGCATTATTAAGTTAACAACAGCCCTTTCAGGACAGTGGAACAGTGTTCTGAGATGATGAGCAAACCTGAATGAGAATATAGGGTTCAGGCTATTGGACACAAGTTATGTGAGCAGAAAGAGCACTGTTTACAGCTGAAGAAAAGTACAGTATACACACCAATAATCCATAACATTATTACTACCTCCTTGTTATACACCACTTATATGTAGAGGAGTATGAAAAAATGTTTGCCCCCCCACAGATTTTCTCTTGGTTTTTGCTTTCTTCTCATAATGATATTTTTCCTCCTTTAATATCCGACAAAGATAACCTAAATTAATATACAATCACTTTACAAAAATTATTTAAAAATATATAAATAAAATTTTAAATTTATAAAAAGTCATCTCTGTGGAGGAATTCTGGTCCACTGGTCCAGAATTGTTTTAATTAAGAGACATCTGAGGGTTTTCCAGCATAAACTGTCTGTTTAAGATCATGCCACAGCATCTCAAATTGGCTTTCACTAGGCCATTCCAAAACCTTCATTTTGATGTTTTTTTTTTTTTTAAGCCATTCAGAGATGAACTTGTTTGTCTGATTTGGATCATTGTCCTGCTGCAGAACCCAAGTACCCCTGAGCTTGAGGTCACAAAAAGATGGCCGGAAATTCTCCTTCAGGATTGTCTGGTAAACAGCAGAATTTCTGGTTCCATCTATTACAGCAATTTGCTCAGCGAGCAGCCCCAGACCTTCACACTACCACCACCATGTTTTATGTTCAGCATGATGTTCTTTTTCAGAAATTATGTAATTGAAGTCATTTTCTTTTTTTGCCCCCATCCTTCCAACATCCTGAATCCACAAATAAAAGAACATATTCTGTTTTTAAAGAGGATATCCGGTATGAAATTAATTTTGGGGTGTAGTGAAACATGATAATGAGTGCAAACTTTTAGCAAATAGTCTACCATTGTATACCACCAGCATTCCGAAACACAGCGCATTTAGCTGATGCTTCCAACAGGTTTACAATGCTAGTAATAGGGGGTAAAGTGTTGCCCAATGCAAAAAAAAAAAAGAATCTTTAATTTTCCTCCATTAAGAAGCTCCACGCTTCATTGGTAGAATTCTGAGGGTCCTGACATTTAAATTAGTAGTCCTCTAGGTGCCGCCATCTTGAAATTAAGTCACAATAAGTCAGCTAATCATCACAAACGAATAGCTAGGATAGGAAACAGATTGCAAAATTAATTCGGTGGAAATGCATGATTATTTTGGAGATATTTTCATAAACAGCCGACATATTATCAAGTTCTTTTACACCATTTCCAGAAGTCCATTTTACACTGGATTTTTTCTTTGTATAAGGTCAAAAAATTGGATTTACAGCGTACTCATTGTACAGTGTATTTTTTGATGTGTTAAATGGGGCGTTTGTTGACTTTCAGGGTGCTTTTATATGGAATCGATCAACTAGGTAGCCCTTATTGTTTTAAATTATACTGAAATTAAATCTACTAGTATTCTTCAGAACGTTCTAAAACTGCTTGGAAACGGCATATCGCTTTATTTAAATTGTCTATTATAGACACCTCAAAGATGTGCAATTAACATTCAACTGCATGTCTATTAAATGCAACTGAACTCTAAGGAGAAAGCAAATGATTCTCTATTGAGAATCTAACCTGAACTCTAATATTAACATTTGGTTTAGATTTAAATTTTAGATAAAGGTTTGGATTAGGGTTAGGTTTTAGGGTTGATTCATGGTTGAGGTTAGGCTTAGGGTTAGAATTGGGTGTAGAGTTAATTTCTATTGTGAATCATTTACATTCAACTTAGGGTTTAGATGCAATTAATAGACATTCAGTTGAATGTATTTTGAATGTCAATTGAGCATTTATAAGGCATCTACCATGGACCATCCAAGTAAAGTGTTAAAGTGTTACTAGAAACTGTAGGCCTAGCAAAAACAGTACTCAAATCCTGTTTGCAGTCATGGATTAAACTCTCGGTTCTGTTTCTTTCTCTTTTAAGGAATGAAATAGAAACTGTTGCAGTGCAGTGAATTACGACCACATGTCGCATTACTTTAGCTCTTTCTCTAGAAGGAAGGAGATGCATTGCACTCATAAGGCAATCCATACACACACAACAGGAAGACATTGTACAAAATCCATCAGTCGGACACAAGCCAGACCCTCCACTTTTACTGCGTTCACTGCATGATAGACACTTCGCCGCAGATTGCAGCACCGCCCAAAGCAGCGAGACGATAACTACCTAAGAAAGATGCGGTGAACCTGGGCGTGTAATGCAAAACCTCAGATCCAGCCTTTTCGTACATCAGTAAAGCTTTTAATGAGATAAACGCTTTATAATCAGGAAGTGAAGGAGACCGGGAATGAGCTGCGAGGAAGAGAAGGATGAGCGAGAGAGAGAGAGAGAGACAGAGGGGGGGACACAGATAGAAAGACAGACAGAGAGAGAGAGAGAAAGAGAGAGAGAGAGAGGGAGGAAATGTAAGATGACGAAAGGGTCTTCCAGCAGACTGCGCGACGCCTCACGCAAATATTCCGCCCGAGCACTGTTTGCATGGCACTGCCACCGCTGCGCGAGTCGGACGGGGGAACATGATGTCAGTGGCGCTGCGCAGGAAACAGGTGGAGTGCCTTCTGCATGCGGATCCGCTGGGGAAGTTCAAGATTGCAACATAACAAAGGCCATTTCTCACTAATGAGAGGCTCTCACAGTCAATCTCCTGCTAACTCTGTTACATTAAGCTGCTATGAAAGTCAGGAATTGTTCACTTGTACACCAGTTCACCCAGAAATCTGTAAAGCAGAGCTGGAGCTGGTCTTTACATGGTCATACTGTCATGCAGATGATTGCATGGTGGAGTTGGGTGCAGAAGAACGTCTGTGCAAGTTAAAAACATGTTGAAAACAGCTCCCACTGCAATGTATTCAGTATTCAGTCCAACACTTTGGCGATTTTAGCAATCTATAGTTCATATATGCTGTGTCTTTGGTATCTTGAGGGTGCAAAAAATATGCCTTGCATGGTTCAAAATGTGCAGAAGGCACGTAGTAATTCTCTTAATTATTCATGGCTCTGTTTTAAGTGTAACGTGAAATAAATCAATCAGTGTGTCACAGTTACGAGCCTAGTGCGTTTGATTTTGGCGTGTTCGTATCTTAACAGCGCAGTGCTTTTGTGCATCTAAGAAGAGGATACTAACCTTCTTGTTCATGCTGTAAAGGTGCACTAGCAGCTCATTTAAGGGAACAACAATATTATTTTATTCTTTATTCTCTTCAATGTTGATGTAAAAGCTGGGTTTGTGTGCTGAAGATAGATATGACTGAGCGACTGCCTGTTGACTGTTGTCAGGGTTTTAGTCAGTCAGTTGCGCACCTGTGTTTTCTGCCACCAAGATAGAAATAAGCCAGCAATTTACCTGAACACACTGTACTTCCAGACTACTATGCCCATCTGCGTAAATATATTCCTTAACTCTGGCGCTATTTTATTGGTGTGGGTGCAAGGCGTGAAAATAGATTGCTAACAGGGTGTAGGATAGTAATGAGCATCGCAGCGCACCTTGTGCAGGGTGTACAATAGGGCCCTTTACTTCACCAGCCTTTAGTTGTGCACTAGCTGGAAATTCTAAATTCAAAACATTTATGTGATAAAGCGCATTCATATCCAGCAAGGACAGAACGAAACTTTATGGGTAGTGTAGGGCGAGCGCTCAGAAGCAGGGCCAGTAACCATGGCAACAAGGAGGTACAGTTTATCCGACACCGTTTATTTACACACCAACACTAATATTTACAAATTTACAGGCGTACGTACTTGACGAGGAAAGAAAACGAAAAGTAAACAAACACAAAATAATCTCTTCACGCAGAGAATAAGGTCTATCTCCTATACAGTCGTATAGAGCTTCTTTTCATGGCTGATATCCCGAACTATCTGCCCCCCCACCTTTACTCATAGATCCAGTACACCTTTTATACCATTAACCCCTCCCATGAACATACCATTTCTCACACGGGTAGAACCGGGTAATGATACACCAAGTACATGGTACTATGATATAATAAGAATAACAATATTAATAATAATAATAATAATAATAATAATAATAATAATAATAATAATAATAATAATAATAGTAGCAAACTCTAATCAGTTTGTAAGTGCTGAAATCTGTACGAGTTTCAATGTACATATAAAATACACATTCACATTTCTTCCCTTTCTTTTACAGGTACACACTCCCCCTCTCTTCTGCAAGGATGGACTCACCCAGGTAAGTAAAAGGTTTTGAGTTACGTGTAGTACCCTTTTGTCTCAACAGGCTGAGCATGAGTGTACACAGGTAAGTAATATAGTCTTTATGGTGATGAAGAGGGGTATAGCCTACTTCATCACAATTTAACCTTTCTGAATTGTGTACTTCGTTTTTAGAGTTTAGTAGACATGCTACAGTCTGGGTATATAAACTTGATGAGTAAAACTCACATCCTTCCTTCCATTGGCTCCAGGCACCATCTATTGGCATATGGGGCATGTCCTCCTCTGAATAAGACTCGTCGTCAGTGTGTAATCATTTCATCTGGGATGCTTTCCTTTAGGTATACATGTATGTATGTCTTGTGTATGGTTAAGTCCATGCTAGAATTTGGCTTTATGTTGGCCAAGACTGCACTGTCCACTCATGTGCTAATGTAGAATTGTTTCAGTCATTAAAAGAACACACTGTAAACTTGTAATCATCACTAACAATTGACTCACAATTGAGAATGAACCAGTAGTCCTTGAAGAACTGTTACAACTAAAGGTCGGAAAGCAGGTCGCAGTTCTCGTGAGCTTACAGAGTCTGGTTTGAGCTCAGAGGAGCTCCGGCACAGACACAAGAGCACCGCTATTAGTAAAAAAAAATGCCTCAAATTTTACTTACTGTATATACTATACTATACCATATATACACATGCAGATGCAAATCAAAATATACTTTATTAATTGAAGTATAAGACAAAGGGATGGTTAGACAAAGCAAAGTCAATACCGGTAAACAGCAGCAACAAAGAAATAACATACCAGGGTTGATAAACAGTTTAGGGGTCAAAAAACAGCAAGGCAATATCAGAGGGCAGGTAAAAATCAAGTCAGTAATACACAACAAGGTTTAGATGAGAAATCAAAAACACAGGACAAGTAAAACTGAGTACCTTAAAGCTCCAGTAGGTAGGATTGAAATGTTGTGCTCACAGGCCCCCTTATAGTTGTAGAGTGTAATAAATGTTTCAGGCGGATTAGTTTCTCTTTCTCATTTTCTGGCTTTCACAGACATATTCGGTCTCTTTCCAGCTTCTGCCAGAGGGTCTGTATGTTAGTTTGTAAAGAATGAACCAGTAGTCCTTGTAGAACTGTTAGAACTAAAGGTCGGAAAGCAGGTTGCAGTTCTCGCAAGCGTTGGTCGCAGCCGCCTCTGAAAACTCAGAGGAGCTCCGACACAGACACGAGAGCACCGCTATTCCTCCTATTACACCTCAATGGAACACTGCAGTGAGTTTCAAGCTGTACTTTTACTTCTTTACAAAGATCAAAAATCAAGAAAATCCTACCTAGTGCTGCTTTAAATAGGGCCTAACACAGCTTTTTAGAATTCAGGGGATTTGCTTCCTGGAGGCGTCATGTGCAGCGTCATGTGATCGGGAATGGGTGTGATGTCTGTGAGTGGTGCATCCTGGGCAATGCAGTCTGGAGACTTGAGCTCTTTCAGCACCAGGCATGACATCAAAACATGATGCTGCCACCACCATGCTTAACAGTTGGTACAAGAACAGTGCTCTTGTGATGCAATGCTTTTTACTGTACCTTTACTGTATTCTTCCAAATCTAACTCTTGTCTAAATCTAAATCTTTGACTTGCCTGACCAGTAACTTTACCAGTACACTCTAAAAAACAGAGGTACGACATGAGTACTTTTTTGTACTCGAAGGTACACTCTTCATAATTGTACCCTCAAAGGTACAATATTGGTCTTTACAGGGTCAGATTTGTTCCCTCTGAAGTACAAAGTCATTTCTAACAGCAATAAGTACAAATTTGTACCATTTAACCAGCCAAAGGGTACATTCAGTATTCTGTATCACTGTACTAATGAACAATATATATTTAAATTGCACATTTTTTTATTTGAAAGCCAGACAATTTTGTATCATCAAGTTTTTGAGCCATATTTAGTTGATGATAATGTTTATAATCTTTATGATCTTTACTGCCACAAAAACCATGGGTACAAAAAAGGACTTTCACTGAAAGGTACTTTTTTGTGCCTCAATATAAGGTACAGCCCCAGCGACAAGCTTTGTACTCTTTTAAGTACAAATCTGTACTTATATTTCTTAGAGTGTAGGTGAATTTCTTAATCCATGTTTAATTAATATAATAATATACTCAGTTCTACTGAGTAACACTAGATGCTTGAAAGCTTAGTTAATTTGTCTATTTTCTATTTAATTCCCATTTTGGCTCTGTTATCTGTTACTATCTGGATCTGAGTATCAAAGCCGACACAATTCCTGACAAGTTTGTCTATGCGGAGGTGTTCATTTTGTTCGGTTTTGTTACGAGATCCCACTTGAAGGGGCTATTGAGATGAAAACAAACTTCGGAATCAAACGCGTTGGGAGACCACCAACACTTCCCTCTTGGCCACCCGCCCTGCGAGTCCAGTGTTTGTGTGTGTATCCAGGGGTCTGGTTATTATTTCAAACCAAGAACCTCCAGAGAATGAAGGTAGAACATGTTTACCCGAATTAGCAGAGCCAACAGAAGACACGGCGCTGCTTCAGAAATGAAAGGAAAACCTCTTTCTGTGTTGCCGTTGACTTTTCTGATGCGCACAAACGTTTGGCTAATCTGCCGGCTCGGCTCTTTCAATGCTACAGTCTTGGCGCCTGGGCCAATGCTAGTTCTTCACCGAGACCCCACCACAACCCCCTCAACTCCCCCCCACCCCACCCCTTTTTCTCAACCTCCGAGACCACCACTGACCTAGCTGCATGTCTTTTTGCGCCGTCTTTCAGTGTGGCCCTCCTCCCCTTTTGGCCTCGGGAGCGCTCTGGATATTGCTTGTGGTTCTGAGGCAAATAATCTGGAATTAAAAAATGGATTCCTCAGGCCTTACGCCTAGCAACGGGCCCGGTGCCATCTGCTTTGCCCAAAGGGGCGGCCATCTCTGAGAGGGGCCGTTTTGGGAAGCCTCTGTCACCTGTTCCTGCGCTCGTCTTTGTCAACAAGATACAGATCGCTTCCAAACACAAAAGGTAACCATGGACGGCCCCTTCAGACGGGCCTCCCGATTCCCATATAGCCATTGTTAGCCAGCGCACACCTGGTAATAATTAGCGGCAGAGCAGAAGATTTAAAAGCATCATAACATGGATATAAATTATACAAATTGGCTCATGAAAGTGTTGCGCCCCCTTTTTTTGATGTGTGTTAACTCATGTGTGGTGGTGTCATCTCCCAGTGATAATGCAGATGAGCTCGTTTCAAATAGGTTGCAGTTTTAGACTAAACAGAGGCGAGTAATTATGCAACAAAATGTAATTTGTAACATATACAGTATTTTATATAGTATTTTAACTTAAGTATGCTTTGTGTTTGTACTGTATTTTTCTATTGTATACATTTTCTTTTCAAATAATTGCATTAGAAAAGGTACACAAGTTGTAATTAGCATTAACTTTAAACCACCCTTAGTTGAAGGGAAATCTATGTGTATAATTCTTTTAATATTTACATTTTTGTCATGCACAATATGTAGAAAAACATATGGAATTGTTTAGCTTTGTTTAGCTTTTTTCAAGAAAACTTCATGATGAAACTGGCTCTCATCAGGACCACCCCAGGAGAGGAAGAGCAAGAGTTTCCTCTGTTGCACAGGAAAAGTTAATAAGACTTACCAGCACCCCAGGTAAGAGCGTCCAAACATGGTGGAGGTAGTTTCACATCACATTTTCACAGTTTGGGTAAATTCCAAAGATGTTTATGCTCTTTTAATAGAAATATGGTAAGAATAGAGCACCACTGAGAAAGTCACTTAACAGTTTCTAAAAGCTATTTTTTTAGTGTATGTTAATAGTAAAAAATAAAAAAAGTATATATATATATATATATATATATATATATATATATATATATATATATATATATATATATATATACATATATATATAATATAATATATACTATAATATAATATATACTATAATATATACATTTATGTTTTCTTTTTATGTTTATATTCTTGTTTGGATTGCCAGTTTTACTCTTTTTTGTTTTACTCTTTTCCTTCAGTTGAAGCATTGAGCCGGTAGTGACATGCCAGGGCAATGAAGACCATGTACAGAACAAATGCTCACATACTGAGCATAAAGAATGAGTAAAAGAGGGGGAGGAGATGCTCCTGCTGTCAGGTTATCAAAGCTGTGACACTTCCTTTGGTCTTTATAGCCCAAAGCCATGGACCTTTAAAAGAACATATTTCCAATGTGGCTTTACTGTGATTTCAGCATTGCTTTTAGTATATTTTAATTTAATTTGTTGCTTATTTGTGGGCTTCTTTGTTTGTGGGCCATATTGAAATATGGGATATATATATATATATATATATATATATATATATATATATATATATATATATATATATATATATATTCATCAAATATTTATACCATTTACCATATACATACAAACATATATTTAATCATACATGTTCTAGTAAATGTGATATTTATACATAAGTTTACTGTATACAGCTCTGAAAACAATTAAGAGACCACTTCAGTTTCTGAATCAGTTTCTCTGATTTTGCTATTTATAGATATATATTTGAGTAAAACAAACATTGTTGTTTTATTCTATAAACTACAGACAACATTTCTCCCAGAATTTTGTCATTTAGAGCATTTATTTGCAGAAAATGAGAAATGGCTGAAATAACAAAAAAGATGCAGAGCTTTCAGACCTTAAATAATACAAAGAAAACAAGTTCATACTCATAAAGTTTTAAGAGTTTAGAAATCAATATTTGGTGGAATAACCCTGTTTTTAATCACAGTTTTCATGCATCTTGGCATCATGTTCTCCTCCACCAGTCTTACACACTGCTTTTGGATATCTTTATGCCACTCCTGGTGCAAAAATTCGAGCAGTTCAGCTTGGTTTGATGTCAATCTTTTTCTCATGATTATACTCTAGAGGTTTTCAATTTTGTAAAATCAAAGAAACTCATCATTTTAGGTGGTTTCTTATTTTTTTTCCAGAGCTGTATATGCGCATTAATGCATTTGCCTACCTTGCAACAACCTCAGTCTTCGTTTACTAGATGTTCTATTCATTGTTTTTACACTGAGTTTACACTGAGTCTTATTCAACATTCTTATTTTGTATTTTTTCCTACATTGTAAATTAATATTGACTATAAAGGAACAAATAAGAAACTTAAAAGTGTAGTAACTTAAAAGTATTAAACAAACCACAATACTGGGGAGCTGTTAACTTGTGGTTTCTGAGGCTGGTAACTCTGATGAATTTATTCTGGGCAACAGAAGAATCTCTTGCTCTTCCTTTTCTGGGGCGGTCCTGATGAGAGCCAGTTTCATCATGACATTTTGATGGTCTTTGTGAGTGTATGTTTTCAGATTGACTGACCTTCATTTCTTAAAATATATATTTTCTTTTCTTTTCTCAGTTCAGTAGTTTTTGCCATAATATGTGATATCTGATATGTGCTAATCTGTCATCTAAGCATCTAAGAGGTGCTACTTTGAAGAATGTAAAATATAAAATAAATTCTGCTTTGTTTAACACTTTTTTTTAAGTAAATAAATCCATATGTTTTTCTTCATAGTTTGGATGACTTTAGTATTAATCTACAATGCAGAACATTTAAACAATAATAAAAAAAAACACTGAATTTAAGGTGAATTTAAGGTGTGTCCAAACATTTTACTGGTACTGTACATATGCAGTAAACTTAATGGCAGAAAATTTTAATGATATCAGGAAAAATGCAAAAAACACACTTTTGGATATCCAGATCCATAATTGCTTTTCATGCTAAAAAATAATGTGATGTGTGCAAGTAAGTAATAAAACATTACTTATGCAATATTTTATTAGGCTTTCTATTATTATCTATTATATTGTGCCAAAATAGTTATATTTAAGTTATTATTTATTCACTTGTTTCCTTTTTTACCAGGTGCATTAACTTAATTTTTATTTTAATTGTAATTCTTTATTACAATTGTTTTAAAAAGTAAAACATAAATAAAACAACACTGCAGCTCATCATCTAAAATGTATTCAAACCTTTACTTTTTTTTAACTAAAACCTTTTTTAACTTTGATATTAATGATATACCGGGCTGACCCAACAAAATGTAAGAAAGGATAAAAATCTTTTATATATATATATATATATATATATATATATATATATATATATATATATATATATATATATATATATATATATAATAAATATATCTATAATATATATCTGTAAAAATGCTAGAAATATTTACCTTTAGCAAATTATAACACAAAATTGGCTTTAATTGACCTGTTCTATTGTAACATTGACTTTACTTTACTACTACTATTATAGCTTGCCCAAAAACATGTGCTGTTTTTCTCTTCTCTTTTCTTTTCTTTTGTTTTTTTACTGGACTCTGTGACCTGGCACCGGAGGCCTGGAGCTACTCTTCACAACACTGGGCTGCACTGTAGCCAAAAATTTACAACCAGGAGCGCGAGGCGGAAACGGGAATAAAAGGCCCACTTTCAACCAGGCGTCCAAAAAGTGCAGGTTCTGAGATGAATCACTGTAGCTTTCCTGGTTGGACGTGGAGACAATGGGAGGAGAAGTGGGCCAGGCTGCCACTCTACTGCTCACAAAGGCCATCTCAGACGGCATTAAGCCACGGGGAGTCCCATTCACCTGGGGGGCATTAACAGCTGCTCGCTGCCCCCTCCCTGCCCCCATTTACTGCCCCAAATCCAATCTGAAACTTAGACAGGCATCTGAAACCATTGTCCATTAGCACAGGCTAGGTGCACAGCTTGCGCAGACCTTCGACTCGGGCGCTCCGCTCGTGTTACGTTTGCCCATATGGCTTCTGATGGCCACGTGCGCAGAAGTGTCTGCAATATGAACCGGTCAGTATGTATTCCTATGTGAGATCGCTGTAGTAGAAGAAGCAGACTGTGCTGTTTGTCCATGTAGAGGTCAGCTGACGTGGGTTTGCCTAAGGCAGGGCAGTTTGTCCACCACTGGGGGAGCTGTAATAAAGAAGCACTGACCATAAAGACTATAAAACTGTCTGAATGGACAGGAACAGATTTCACTTCACGTGATGTAACAAAAAAAAGAAAGGAAAAGGTGCTAAAAAGGGTCTTTGTCTAAGAAATGCACCTTAGAAAAGAAGGGGGTTCTCTCAAGGATTTTTAATAGAGGTGTTGGTTATATCCTCGCTGTCCAATAAAAAACAAATATCTCTAAAACAGCAACTTTACAGGAGCAAGAAAAAACTTCTAAATTTTCAATGGAATTCAAGGTTTTTTTTTTAAGTATTTCTATTGGTCCGTTCATCAAGAAATTTTGGTACAGTGTAAGGGTCAGTTTGTCTGTTAAAATTATGTAGCAAACTTAAAATCGACAAAAATGAAGATACTTGTTTTTCATTGGATAGCGACGAAGTACATTAGAGGTCTAAGCATGGCTGCTTTTTAAAACCGCTCCTTTTTTTGGTGCTTGCATTGGCTTTTAACTTAAACTGCTTCTTTTTTCTTTACAGTTTCCTTGAGTGCCAGTCGTGCATTTGTTATACTAATGAAGTTAAATTAGTTTATTTGAGTTCAAGGATTTAAGGAGATTTTATTGTCATTTCACATCACATGCGATGCATAAGGTGGAACGAAATTGTAATCAAACCAAATCAATTTAAAATGTATAAATATAAAGACAAAATAAAATAGAATAAAAATACAGTTATAAAATAGATGATAAAAATACACAAAATATAAAGAAGTAGTGAAGTAGCAGCAAGTAGCAGTTATTCTCAGTACTGAATGCACTGATTAAGATTCAAGCATTGATTGCAGCCAGATCAAGTTTTTTATTTTACTGATTGATTGTTTTCCTTCTGTTCACTATGCATGGAAATCATTGTGTTTATTATTATTATTATTATTATTATTATTATTATTATTATTATTATTATTATTATTATTATTATCTAGACTACTTTTTAATTTACTGGATTTTTCTACATGTATATGTATCACCTGGATTAATTAAACTCACACTAACAATTCAATTCTGTCCTGCATTGCAACATATTCTGACACGCCCACGGGAGTGCAGACCTCTAATATGCATTACTGAACCATGTATACTTTTTATTCACTATTCCCCTATCACTATCATTGTAAACCTGTTGGGAGCATCGGCTAAAAGTCCTTTATTTCAGAATGTTAGGGGTGAACAGAGGTGGACTGTGTTGAGATTCTTCTTTTATGGGTTTGCGTGTATTTGGCACAAAACACAGCGCCACCAATGGATGGGAGCTCATTGGCAATCATAATGGACAGTATGTACAAAATGTAGCAAACATTTTCATGGTGGAAAGGCAGTTGTTAGTGCAGTTGGTTGAAGGTTAAAAACTGGAAGGCTGTTCTAAATCTTTAGTCTTGATTATGAATTGAAGACTACAGGCTTTTACAGGCTAATCCACTTCAACATGATGTGACCAGTCTATGGCGCTGGCTGCTAAATAGAGAGAGAGATGAGAAGCTGGAAGGGAGAGAGAGAGAGAGAGAGAGAAAGAGAGAGAGAATTTAAATCAGGTCATTTCGCTCAAATACCTCTAACGCAACTAATTTAGGTAGAAATGAAAGATGTTCAGCAGCCTTTGATACGTCAAATCAAAAGGAGCTGAGGTCTCGGCTTTTGGGTAAAGATGTGACAGGAGCCATATTGAAGCCAGATGGGAAGCTGCCTCTAGTTAAAGATCTGCTCATCAGTGGAATCAGAGCAGTGCCTTGCGTCTGGATGACGCTCAAGAATGTCTTCATTTAATCTTTTACGCTTGGCGCTGCAGTGTCGTGGGTGGGCAACCTAAAAAAAAAAAAAGATCAACAAAAAAGGTGAAGGGATCCAGTGAGGATGTGGAAATTTCCGCCAGAGGAAACCGTTTAGATGAACGAGGAGCTGAACTGGTGCCCTCTCAGCCAGTTCCACCAGCTGGCATGAGATGAATGAAGGTTTTTTTTTTCTTTTTTGCTGTACTTACTGTAACTCTAGAGAGACATACTAGAACCACCATGGATGTAGTGTGAGTATATAATGCAAAACGCCATGTGAAGGATATTACACATATTATTACACTTTTATTGTAATAATCATCATCTTTTTGATCTTCATCCCAAATTTAATTAAATTAAATCTCAGGAAACAGAGAAGTACCTCAGATGTCTCATACATTCAATCCGTTAATACAGTTTGTTAATAAAGTTTCAAGCATCCTTGAACTCCTTGAAATCATGCAACCCAAAAAGGTGCCATTAGATCTTTTCTGATTGATGCCATTGTACCAATGGTTCTCTAACTGGACCTCAGGGCCATCTTTTTTCTTTAGTCCTCTACTCTAAGTTTGGAGGAAACCTGAACCAATCAGATCTTTAATCTTTGAGAAGATCTTATATGTGCCTCTAGAACCTGAAATATGGTTCTACATTTAGCAACAATTGGGAAATGCATGTCCTTCAGGTAGTTGGTGGTTGCTGTTGTGTTGTCAAGTGGTCACAATGGTACAATGGTTTCTCACGTGGTATCTGTTTGCTATGGCATTGCTAAATGGTTGTTTGGTGGTTCTTATGGATTGGCAAGGTGATTGTATGTGGCTCTAGAACTTTTAAAATGGTTCTACATGTAGCAACAACTGGGAAAATGCATGTCCTTCAGGTAGTTAGTGGTTCTATTGTGTTGTCAAGTGGTCACAATGGTACAATGGTATTTTAGGTGGTATCTGGTTGCTATGGCATTGAAAAATGGTTGTTTGGTGGTTCCTATAGAATGTCAAGGTGATTGTATGTGGCTCTAGAACTTATCATGGTTATACAAGTAGCAACAACTGGAGAAATGCATGTCCTTCAGGTAGCTGGTGGTTGCTATTGTGTTGTTAGGTGGTCACAATGGTACAATGGTGTTTCAGGTGGTATGTGGTTTCTGTGGCATTGCAAAATGGTTGTTTGGTGGATCTTATGGTCGGGCAAGGTGATTGACATTTCCTGGTTTCCTGGGTGGTTGCTATGGGGTTGCTTAGTGGTTGCAATTGTGGGGTAAGTGGTTACTAAGTGGTTACCAGATGGTTGATGTGAAGGTGAAACATGGTTCCTAGGTGGATGCCATGGTATCCTAGATGTTGCTATGGATGCTAGATGAGTGCTACAGTATGGCAAGGTGGTTACTATGGTTTTTCATGGTTTTTAATTATGCTACTCTCAAGTTCTTTGTTTTTACCATTTTAGCTTATTGTTTGTCCAATTCTGACCACTTGAATTGGAAAACGAGCACAGGTTCCAACAGCTCACAACTCTTCGTCGGATCTCAAAGCACTCAACACTGGTTCTTCTCCCAGCAGTAAACAAAGTTTCAGCTCCAGTGAAGAAGTTCACGCTCTTCACTGCGGAGACATTTAAACTCAGGCTTAATGGCAATTAGTGAAGCGAGAGCCTGTAAATAACTTCTGCTCTTGTCCAATAAAATATGATTAGAACTTTTACAGCCATTTCCACACAAGAGAAATCACTGTACAGAGTTTTATATGACATACTTGGAAAGACTCCACCAAACGACATGAACCGTGAGCAGAGCAGAGGAAAAAAAGAAGGTATTGTTTCCATCTGAATCAAACATAATTAGATCAATACGCAAGAAGTGATGAAAACGGACCGATCTGGTCTTTGTTATTGGGGTGTTTTCTTTTGGTGGCGCTCCAGCTTCTGCCCCGCATGGCGGCGTTGTGCAGTCTTCTGTCAAGCCGCATGCTGCAAGTCCTCAACGCCAAAGGGGACTTTCCAACCAATGCTGCATAGGAGGCAGTTCGGAGAATGCAGAACACATAGCGAGAGTCAACAAATGCCTTTTACAGTTTTTCTCGATTGTTTACACACAAATATTGGTACTTGAAACACAATGACCACAAAATGTAACTCATGCACCAACCCCCTGAACCAATTCTGCTAAACTACAAGCACAATTCCTGCTTTACACTCAAATTGCAGTTCTAAAACACACTTTTTCCAAAACTCTACACACAATTGTCATGAAGAAAATCTCTTGTTTTCACAAGGAACACACTGTTATTCAAAACTCTAAAGTTAATTGCCCTACTATGCACACTGACTCCTCACATGGGCAAACACCTAACACACATGTTTCCACTCAGCAATCAGAGCTTTAGCATAAAAGGGCAACAGGTGAGCACTTCTGTTTTGGAGCAATGGAGGCCAATGTTGTAAACAGAGGCAGAGCCAGAGCCAGAGGAGTGAGAGTAAGAGGAGGACGATGGGGAGGACGAGGACGAGGAAGGCCAAGGACAATCATTTCTGATGAGATCCGAGCCACTTTGGTTGACCATGTGGTCAACCATGGCCTAACAATGAGGGAGGCTGGGCAAAGAGTACAGCCAAATTTGAGCAGGTACACTGTAGCATCCATCATCCGGACTTTCCGCAATGAGAATAGGTAAGAAATCTACTCTCACTACAAAACTGCAGTACTGCATATCAATACAGTACTCAATGAGTACAGTAGTACAGTATTACCTGTGGACTGTTCTGTAGGACATTGTGTTTCGAGTATTTGGGAACTGTATTCCTACACAGTATTTACAGTATTGCACTCTTTGTATTGCAGAACTGAAAGATTACCAACAAGAGGTGGATGGGGCCGTCTTCTGTCTCCTGAAAAGGAAACAGAGATCATGAACATGGTTCTTGAAAATAACGCCATTACCTTACGGCAAATACAAAGAAAAATAATAGAAAACAATGAGATATTTCAAAATATTGATAGGGTAAGTTTATCAACGCTGGACCGTGTCTTGCACAGAAATAAACTGAGGATGAAGCAGGTCTACAGGGTGCCATTTGAGCGCAATTCAGAAAGAGTCAAAGAATTGCGATATAACTATGTGCAAGTACGTCCTATACATTCCCACCCTTGATGCATAGTGTCAACATTGTATAAATCATACATATTTCTTTCTATTATATTGTAATCATAATGATTGTGCTTCACAATAGTGACCGCTCCATGTCTACTTCTGATATTGTCATGTGTGTTTCAGAGAGTCCTTGAGCTGGAGGTGGATGCAGTGGAGCACCAGTTCATCTTCATTGGTGAGGTTGGATTCAACCTCACAAAAAGACGAAGGAGGGGAAGGAATATAATCGGCCAGCGTGCCATTGTTGAAGTCCCTGGCCAGCGCGGAGGGAACATCACAATGTGTGCAGCGATGACCCACCATGGCATCATCCATCACCATGCTACCCTTGGCCCCTACAACACTGCCCATCTGATCACATTCCTGGACACCCTACACAACACACTCATTCCACCAGATCAGATAGACGGCCCAGAGCAGCTCAGGTACGTTGTCATTTGGGACAACGTAAGCTTCCACCGGGCTGCTCTGGTTCATAACTGGTTCACTGACCACCCACGCTTTTCAGTTGTTTATCTCCCTCCATATTCTCCATTCCTCAATCCTATTGAGGAATTTTTTTCTGCCTGGAGATGGAAAGTGTACGACCTAAATTCAGAAACGCGTATACCCCTTTTCCAAGCTATGGAAGACGCATGTGGAGATATAGCAGTTGATGCTTTTCATGGCTGGATTCGCCATGCTAGGCGATATTTCCCCCGCTGCTTGGCCAGGGAAAACATTGCTTGTGATGTAGATGAGGTGCTGTGGCCAGACCGAAACAGAAGAGAGGATGCAGCATAGTTTATTTTGTTTTGTTTTTTTATTATTAACTGTATACAGTAAAATCTTCTGCACTGTATGTGCAACTTTGTGTCGGTTGGGATGTACACTGTGTACATTGTTTTGTGGGAAAAATAAAACATGTTTGTTACAGTATATTTGTGTGTTCTGAGTATAAAAACAATATTCTAAAATATTTTACAACGCACTTATGTATTTAATGTCTGTAGTAAGTGTAACACTGAACAAAAAGTCATTATGATGAATGGAGAATGGTGTTTTATACTGAGCACATCAGTGTTTAAATGCTTTTTTTAATTGTCTGTTCATATGATAGTTTGTGTGTGTCATCTGAACACAAAATGGCCTTTTGTGAAGAGATAAAACTGTTTTGAATGTAAAGTTTCATTTTGCAGGAGAATTGAAGGGTTTTGCCCATTGTGTGTGTGTTTGTTGGATTTGTGTGTAGAGTTCTGAGAATACGAGGCATGTTTTCAGAAATGTGTGTAAACAATCCAGAAAAAACTGTAATCAGCACATCAAGGTCAGCATCAAGACGTTATGTCAGCTGGTGCCTCATGAAGAAGACTTTCTAAAAGTATACACCACCAAACTCTTTTCTTTTTTAAACCATATAAAATATGTTTTTGATAATGGCCAAGCCACACAATAAACAATTTAAGCTCTTAATAGCACTATGTTTATTATTTAGTTATTGATTCTAATTCAGAGAATACACTGTAACTGTAACTGTTTGGCTTTGCATATCCTGTGGAGTCCCTCAGGGTTCTATTTTAGGGTCAAGAAAACTGTTAATTACTGTTAATTACTGTATGACTAACACAGAGAGAGTATGCTTGCAAACATAGTAAAAAAGCATAAGCATTACTCTGTATCAAAGTGATGGAGCATCAGGGTAAGAAAAGAGGTGGATAAAGTGATGCATCCATCATGTCTAGTACCTACTGTACAAGCCTGTGGGGGCGGAGCTATGATCTGGGGTTGCTGCAGTTGGTCAGGTCTAGGGTCTGCAATGTTATGAGCCCAAAGATTGAATTTAACTGATCACCAGTTTTTTTCCTTAAATGTTTTTTTTTTTTTCACTTGTGACACAGGTATATTCCAAGATGACATGCCAGGATTCATCGGGGTGGAATTGTGAGTGGTTCAGAGAGCAGAAATCATCATCTTCAGACATGAAAAATATTGATCTTAACTTTTGTTTGGAATTCTTGGAAAACTTAATATCAGCTTTTTATACATATGATTTATTTTTCTGAATTATCTGAACATTTTTGGTTGGCACAACTGGTGGTGGTTTTCTTCAGAACTCAAAAAAGTAGTGAAAAATATGAAAAAAAAGTGGTTAACTCTTTGGTCTCAGTGTTTAAGGCCATTAGAGCAAGTGCTATGTTTTGTGTGAGTGTGATTTATATATATATATATATATATAACCATATATAGCCAAACGTTTGGACACACCTTCTCATTCAATGCGTTTTCTTTTATTTTCATTTTCATTGTCATTTACATTGTAGATGCTCACTGAAGGCATCAAAACTATGAATTAACAAATGTGGAGTTTTATGTACTTAACAAAACAATGACCTGGCCTCCACAGTCACCGGACCTGAACCCAATCCAGATGGTTTGGGGTGAGTTGGAGCACAGAGTGAAGGCAAAAGGGGCCAACAAGTGCTAATAAACACCTCTGGGAACTCCTTCCTTCAAGACTGTTGGAAAATTCAGCCATTTCAGGTGGCCACCTCTTGAAGCTCATTGAGAGAATGATGCCAAGAGTGTGCAAAGCAGTAATCAGAGCAAAGGGTGGCTATATTGAAGAAACTAGAATATAAATAGTATTTTTTTTTTAGTTAAGTACATAACTTTTTTTGTTTTTGTTAGGTACATAACTCCACATGTGATTTATGATTTTCTTCAGAACTTTCTTCAGAACTCAAAAATGTCTAGTGCAGTAAGTTGACTTGAATTTTTACAGTGCACCAAGCGGCAGTTTGTTCTGGAATCTCTTTCTTTTTTGTGGCGACAGGCTGAGCACATGCCGAACTGTTGCGAATCGATAAGGAGATCATAAATGATGTGCCGTCTTGTTTCTCTTGAGAAATAACAAGTGTTCCTTAAAGTCATGTGCTGAATGGTAATCAGGTGGGCGCAAGAGAGGGGATCTGTGTATTCGCAGAACAGCTACGGTCAATCTCCAGCGTTCCTTCAGCTTCCTTCAAAACGAGCACAAGGAGGGCCGTTCAGATGCCTATGTATGAATGTCTGTCCAGACCTCAATAAAGGGTAGAAACAGGAGGCAAATTGACCCCTCAGGCGAAAGAATGCTAGAAGACGGCCAGACAAAGGCCGTGTTTCTTCACACCGAAAACAACTTGCCACTATTTGCCAGGGGGGAATTTTCGAACTGAGAAAAATAACAAATTACTCATTTTTTAATCTAAGCTACAGACTTATCTCGACGTGTTCGCGGGAGTGTTGTGAGTTGTAGGGTCTGATCCCATTATTAACATCACTGTGATATCTCCGTTTGTCGTCTAACTAAATTTGTAAGCTGTGAATGTATGTTCTGCAGTGCAGCGGTGGCCGCGGCCATAATGCCACCTCTGTTTGGGCGAGCATGCGGCGAAGTGTAATTGTGCGGAGGAATGTATGACAAACTGCCATCCACAAAGAGCTCCTCTAATGGCTGACAGTTCAGCTCATATTTTTAGAATACTGTCCGGATAATGAGAATTCATCTGCCCACGAGTTGCTAAGCCACCAAATGTGAGCCTGTCTTTGTTCTCAATTACGAAACACGGACATGCCAGTGGAACATCTTTCGGAACATGGTTTTACCTTGAGTGTTGGGGATCTGAGGCTTCGTTGATAAAGAGTATTTTCTTGTTTTTTGTTGGTCCAGTTGAGAACAAGATTGATTTTTGCTTCTCAAACTTCACAATTTTTCTTCAAGTAGAGAACTTTCTGAATTGTTTTGTACTACAAAGTTGTTGTTTTTTTTCGAAGAATGTGATCAGTAGACCACTTTTGCTTCCATAAAAATCCTGTTTAGAAGATGACTGGAGATGTTTGAGTGTGAGGAACTCTTTATTGAACCATAAAAGGAGGTTCTTTAGACCTTTAAAAGGGTAAACGTTTTATCGATTTAATTGAATCAAATACTTTTTGTTATCATTTCTTCATCAATGACTGAGTTCATCAAGATGAACATAATAGAGAATCATTTTACCATTTAAATATTAACAGCACTTTGAGCTGTATGTTAATGAATAAAAAATGCTACACAACTAGAATTAAAGTACTACAAAAATCCTTCCATAAAAATCCTGTTTGAAAGATGATTGAAGATGTTTGAGTGTGAAAAACTCTTTATTGGACCTCAAAAGGACCTTAAAAGGTTCTTTACAGAAGCAAAAGTGGTTCTTTATTAGCAAAACTAATAGCGCTTTTCCACCAATGTGGAACTGACACTCTTCTGGTTCCTGAACCTTACTTTTAAAACCGGTTTACACCAGCAAAAGTAGGTTCCGGTACCAAAGAATACTAGTTTTTTTAGCGTGAACTGTGATGACATCTATGGGCCTGTCTCAGTCCCTATCAGAATGAGCCATTAAAAAAAGTATAAAACTCCATGTGTGTTCATTCATAGTTTTGATGCCTTCAGTGAGAATCTGCAATGTAAATAGTCGTGAAACTAAAGAAAATACATTGAAAAAGAGAAGGTGAGTCCAAACTTTTGGCCTGTACTGTAGGTGTAATATGTATAAAGATAAAAGCAAGGGCCCTAAAACTGAGCCTTGTGGGACTCCACCGGAGAAGTTTTTTAATGTTGAATCATTTTACAAAGAGTACTATTGTGACGCTCCTGTGCTTCAGTGGCCGACGAGAAAGAGAAAAACAACAACATGAGCATCAGGTGACTATGAGTAGAAGTTCTTATATGTGTAGCGGGGGGAATAACCGCCGCGTTTCTTGTAATCGGTTTAATCGTTGCTGCTTGGCCCCCGTCCCGCCGTGTCTCGGGGAGGGACGGGCGCATCCCTCCAGGCGAGTGAAGGCAGGCTTCGGCACAGGACTTTCCAGCAGAAGCAGCAGGGAGACAGGCATGAAACAGAACATTGTGTGATGGCCACAATGGACACTCTGTCGCCACAATCTCCGCTAATTTTATTTGCCTGCGAGGTAGCGCAGAAATTCCCCAAGAATTCCTGTGATGACTAGTTGCCCCCAGTGCTGGGAGGAAGCTGAGTGTACGTGCATGCGTGCGGCTGAATGGCTGAGAGAGTATGCGTATATATTTATATATATATATATGACTTAATGAATGAGTGGGTGAATGAGTGTGTGTGCATGTATGAGTTAATGAGAGTAACGGCTTGCAAAACTATTTACACCCCTTGAAATGTTTCACTTTTTATCCCCTTAAAACCACATTTTAAGCAATACAACAACACAAAGTAGCACATAATAACACTTTATAATATATTTAATTAATATATTTTAAACTAATGATCAGTAGATGTGAACAAAACAGTAGTTGAATATTAACATCACAATCACACATGACACTTATTTATCAGCATGGATATTCATATTAAAATGTTAGCAAATCATTAACTCATCAGAATTTAAACATTAATAAATGACTACTAAATATTTTTTTTTTTTTTTTTTTAGTTTCTAAAAATGTGACAAAAAACAAGTATTAACCATTAGTTAATGGTATATTAATGAAAGTTATTAATTAAATAAGTGTTACTAAAGTATGACATGAAAAAAGTATTCAGCCCCCCTATATCTACCTTTTGCTGCAATTACAGCTGCAGTCTTTTGACTGAGATTTTTGCCTATTCTTCTTTGCAAAACAGCTCAAGCTCTGCCAGGTTAGATGGAGAATATCTGAGAACAGCAATTTTTATGTCTTACCACAGAAGCTCAATGGAATTTAGGTCTTTAGGACTTTGATTGGACCATTCTAACACATGAATAAACTTTGATCTGAACCATTCCACTGTAGTGCTGTTATTTTTAGGGTCATCGTCTTGCTGAAAGGTGAATCTTCTTCCCAGTCTCAAATCTTTTGCTTTTCAGCCTCTAACTGTTTTTTTTCTTCCAGAATTACTTTGTATTTAGCTCCATCCGTCTTCCCATTAAACTTAGACTAGCTTTCATGTCCCTGCTGAAGAAAAGCATGTATATTAGAATTTATATTATATTAAAGGATTGTATATGGACATTGAGACAATGCTGAAATCCGTGGGCTGTCCTTATATTACATTATATTTATGAAATAACTGGAGAAAAAGTAAAAAAATGAGTACTAATCAGCTGATTAGAGGATCTCATGACATCAGGCGACCTTTTCTAAGACTTTTGGTATGTCAGTGTATATTTATCTTGATTTTTCATGCTATTCTAGTAGTATACATTTCAATAGTCAGCTATTTTTTTTTTTTAGTTTTGTGTGTGTGTTCAGTGTGTGTGTGTGTGTGTATTAGTGTATTAGTAAGTGAATGAATGGATGCTAACAGACCTTTCCTCTTGTCATTCATAAATGATGAACTGTCTCCCAGCTTGCTCTCCAGGCACATAATTGAACTGAGTAGATTGCATTGTGCTCCTGTATTTTCCCAGGATGTTCTCAGCCTTAAAGCTACAGTAATACAAATTCTGTTAAAACATCTGAACAGGTCAAAAAGTCCCCCTTTAGCATCTGTCATACGACCGTAATTACACTGCAGAATGAGGTAATCTTCCTTTCATTTCATTCATGTGAAAACTCAATCAAATGAAATCAAAAAGGCTGTCTTAAGCTAAATCATGAGATTACAGCATTTTAATGTTTTAACTTGTACCAATATGTTTCCAAAACACTGTTTAGAAACTGTTAAAAGTTCTTTAACAGGTTTATATCTATAGAGAAGAACCAGGTGACCAAGCAAAGAAAGTCACATGATTCTTTGAGAACCAGGTGACCTGGCAAAAGATGTCACATGATTCGTTGAGAACCAGGTGACCTGGCAAAGGAAGTCACATGCTTTACCAATACAAAGAACTATTTAAGAACCCACGTTTAAGGTGATGCACACTGCCATTCAAAAATGTAAAAACATTTTAGATATTTTATGTTTAATATTATTACAGATTTAAATGTAAAATACACACCAAATATGCATATCTCTCAATACACAAGCCATCATGAAAATACTGCAAATTACAGCATATAATTATCTGTTGAGAGGAATCATCTTTTATCCGTTTGACTATAGATTACCTGCTTAAATTTTAGACAGATTATTCTGGACATATTAAACATCTCTTTAATCTTTTTTTTTCAGTTTTCTCAGTTTCCTACAAAGTAAATGAACCCTGTCAAAATGTGACATGACAAACATATTGTCAGGTGAGGGTGCAGGGAGGACGCGGAGGCGGACGCAAATGCAAACAAAAGGGATTTATTAACGAAAACAGGATACACAATACACCGGGAATAAACTGAAAACAGGACTGAGGAAACTGGGGAAAACATGGAGCACTGACAGACGATAAACGTACAAGGATCGACACCGGGGAAATGGAACACGGACCTTAAATAGAGGTGCACACACACAGGGAACAGGAAACACCTGGGACGAAGGGGCGGAGCTACAAAGGAACACAGGTGAGTGGAAAAACACTGAGAATGAAACACAGACCTGAGAATAACACAGACATGAGAAGCTGACAGACAAAAGACCTGACACATATTGAAAGATCTTTTTCTCAAAATTATATTGTTCTTAAATACAAATGTTTGTAGAGTGTTTCCAAACCAAATGAAATTTCAATCATTTATCAGAGATTGCAAACTTTTGAACAGTAATTATAATATTAAATATTCCAAACATTTGAGCAGTGATTATAATTTTTTAAACAGTGATTATAAACTTGTAAAAAGTGATACCAAACTTTTGATCATAAACTTTTAAACAGTAATTTCAAACTTGTGGACAGTGATTATAAACTTTTGAGCATTAAGTCTGAACTTCTGAAGAGTGATTCCAATAGGAATTCCAAACTTATAAATAATTATTCGAAATGATTTGAACAGTGAATCCAAACATTTTAACAGTGAATCCAAACGGTGAATCAATTTTTTTATACAATAATTTCTGAAACATATATACAATAATTAAAAACTTTTATACAATGATTCCTTAAACATTTGAACAATGTTTCCAAACTTGTATACAATGATTTAAAAACAGGAATTCCAATCATTTGATTCTGCACTTTTGAAAAGTAATTGAAACACTTTTGAGCATTGGTTCTGAACTTGTGATTTTAATTATTTTAACAATTATTTTTCAATAGGGATTCCAAACTAATAAACAATGTTTCTAACCTTTTAAGCAAAGATTACACACTTTTTAAACAATGATTCCAATTTTTGGAATTCCAAATATTTGAACAGTGATTTAACAGTTTGAACTGTAATTAAGTAATTCAACAGTTTTCAGAATTGATTCTGCAAACAAGTGATTCCATTTATTTGAACAATTATTATAACACTGATTCTGAACTTTCAAAAAATGATTTCAGACGTTTGAATGACAATGCATACAAAGCCAAAGTAAGCATTCTATTTTAAGTCTAGTTTTTTGCTTTTGACTTAAACTCAATGCTGAATGATGTTTGTTTTTGCTTAGTATTGGCCTTCAGAAAGCCAGTAAAGAAACCTCCCCTTTCAGTACAGGCTTTTCTACTGAGCCATTAATCTCTGGCATCAGCCACACTCTGTGGATTTTTTGAAGTTCTGCCATGACTTCAAAAACATAATCATATTCCCAAGAGGCCTAACTTAGTTTGGGACATGATTATAACCATAATCTAAAGTATATACAGTGCATTGGAGCTGGGTAATAGAATTCTGGATTGGAGGTAGTTTATCATTGTGATATAAATACTGTCTCCAGCTTCATGGTTTAGATTGGGTCAATGGTAAAAGCTTGTAGCAGCCCTAGAAATACCAGAAATCTGCTGGTGTTGAGGGAATACTGCATGTGCATCTCTGTAGAACATGGGCTAGTCACAGGGGTCATCAGTTCAGGTCCTGGAGGATTCATTTTCCTGCTCAAACACAGCTGGTTCAAAGTTCAAACCAGCAGTGAAATGCTATGATGACTGTCCAATCACACAAAACAATAAGATATAATATACAAGAACATATACAAATATAAGATAAAGAAATACAAATGTGTATAATAAATTACACAATAGAACAAATATTAACACTGTAAAAAATAAGAGACCACTTAAAATTGATGAATTTCTTTGATTTTATCATATAATCAAGAGGAAGATAAATGATCACAAGCCATCAATTCAAGCTCTAGTGCTTGAATTTATGCACCAGGAGTGGCATGAAGTTATTCAAAACAGCGTGTAAGACTGGTGGAGGAGAACATGCCAAGATGCATGAAAACTGTGATTAAAAACAGGGTTATTCCACCAAATATTGATTTTTTTAAACTCTTAATTCTTTATGAATAGGAACTTGTTTTCTTTGCATTATTTGAGATTTGAAAGATCGGCATCTTTTTTTGTTATTTTAGCCATTTCTTATTTTCTGCAAATAAATGCTCTAAATGACATTATTTGGAATTTGGAAGAAATGTTTCAAGTAGTAATAAATAAAACAACAATGATCATTTTACTCAAATATATATACCTATAAATAGCAAATTCAGAGAAACTGAAGTGGTCTCTTATTTTTTTTTCCAGAGCTGTATATATACACCATATGCTAAATCACACAATAGAAAGGATACCAACATTGTGAAATATGGGGGTGGTTATTATATGAATGAAAAAATAGGGTATAGGCTAGTGTCAAAATATTGTGATACGTACTGTGTATTGTAAATAGTAAAATACTGTGAAATTATATTTCTAAAATATCTCAGAGTTCTAATTATAGTGTATAAATACAGTATTTATATAAGGTAGTGTATATATATATATATATATATATATATATATATATATATATATATATATATATATATATATATATTTATATATAGGGAATTGTAATTTACACAATAGAAAAAAATAACACTGTAAATACTGGGGAGTGTAAGCATACAGTGCAAACTGCAACAGAATAATAATAATAATAATAATAATAATAATAATAATAATAATAATAATAATAATAATAATAATAATAATAATAATAATAATAATAATACATTTTTTAACAGAAACCCAGCACTACAAAAATTTAAAACTACTGGAAATTGGTGACCCCTGCATTATTTAATAAAGTAAGTACACTGGGTCTCCATAATACCCAGTCCGTTTAACCTTGAATGTTATTATGACGCACTGGGATCCCTTCTGCAATGGGCCTTTTGATTCCTGAACAGTTCAGCATGGAAATGGTGGAACTGGAAAGACGGTGGGCTACACAACAGGACATTGTTTGGATGAACACCATGCTGTATTAGGATTTCAGGCCTCCATCTCCCATATGAATAAAGCATTGCTTGGAGTTATAGAGGGCACAGAGACAGGAGCTGGAAAAGACATCATGTACGTCCCAAAGCTCTGATTTCCTTCTCCTTGTGTCCATAGAGGCAGCGCAGAGGATTGGTCACGCACGTCTTCAAATATGAAGGTCTGTCTGTCTTGAAGATTAGAATTTACCCTACTCTATACAGGTTGTAGTAAATTCTCTGCATGTAGTTTTGCTTCTGTATACATTTTGTGTATGATTTTTTGTGGTAGTATTACTATCCTATTCCAGGGCAGCTCTGGAAAAAATTAAGAGACCACTTCTGAATCAGTTTCTCTGATTTTGCTATTTATAGGTATATGTTTAAGTAAAATGAATTGTTGTTTTATTCTATAAAGTACGGACAACATTTCTCCCAAATTCCAAATATATATATATATATATTGTAATTTAGAGCATTTGTTTGCAGAAAATGAGAAATGGCTGAAATAACAAAAAAATAAAAGATGCAGAGCTTTCAGACCTCGAATAATGCAAAGAAAACAAGTTCATTTTCATATTCAAGTTTTAAGAGTTAAGTAATCAATATTTGGTGGAATAACCCTGGTTTTTAATCACAGTTTTCATGCACCTTGGCATGTTCTCCTCCACCAGTCTTACACACTGCTTTTGGACAACCTTATTAGTAGCAGGTCTACCAAATGAGTAGCCATGTGTGGCGCTGCCTCTAGTCTGTACAGTGCAGACTGTGGTCACAAATTTGACAACTAGGCAGACATCAGTGCCCATGCTTATATATACTTAGTAGTAGTAGTAGCAGTATATACTTATATAGTCATTCATTTCTATTTTTTTTCTGAAGTGAACTAATGGAATAACCAAACATGGTTTATTTCAAACCATTGCAATAGTGATTTTTGACAAAGCAAGAAATTATCAAGAAAACAACTTCAAAGTTCCAAGATAAAACATGAAAGCATGAACCCTCATTTGACCCTCTTCTAAGAGGTTTCATCATATTATCACTCTCTAATATACAGGGGTTGGACAATGAAACTGAAACGCCTGGTTTTAGACCACATTTATTGTCCCGACGGACGGTTCTGGTGGAAACAGGAGAGTTGAGGTGCACATTGAATTCCACCGTGATTTGATCAGCCGTGGTTTTATGTTTTTTGGATACAATCCGGGTTAGCACCCGACAGCTTCCCCTTGCATCCACAGTTAATCCTGTTGGATGTGATTGGTCCTTCTTGGTGGTATGCTGACATTACCCTGGATACTGTGGCTTTTGATACATCACAAAGACTTGCTTTTGAACTCTGGTATGTCACCCATTATGTTGTGTGCATTACAATATTTTGAGCAAAACTGTGCTCTTACCCTCATAATTGAACCTTCACACTCTGCTCTTACTGGTGCAATGGCCACCAGATTGGCCACCAGGCTGCTCCAGTTTGGCCATGAAACCTCACACACTAAAATGACAGGTGTTTCAGTTTCATTGTCCAACCCCAGCAGTAATATAGTCAACTAAACTCCCCATAGTTACTCCATAAACTCTAAAAATTTTAAGCATGTAACACCATGGAACAGCAGTACCAGCGCTTGGTCCAGCACAGACCTCTGATAGACTAAACGTTCAGGATATGGATGAACAAAGAAACCCTTGTTTAGGTTATCTGGAGAGGCTGAGTGATGTAATCTAGGGTTGTCATTTATACTTATTTCTAATTAGCTCCATGACCAGGGGCCACGTCCTGTACGTCAAAGACAAGCCACCCTTTTCATCTTCATTTGTAAAATGACCGCGCAACATCAGCCTTATGTGTTGATTCAGCAATGGGCTGATTTAGCCTGTCGTTTGTGAGAGTTCTTCAGAGAAAAGGCTACTGACTGTGTGAAGGTTATTGACTTAGAGAGAGACAGTCATAGCATATAGCACATGATGCCTCGCCAACACTAATGAATGACTACTCGCCTTGTTTTAAGGAAAAGATAAATTGATTGATTGATATTTGAAAGTTTGATACTTACAAAAGTATTAGAACGGTGAATTCCATCCATTTATTTCTGCTGTAGACTGAAAACATTTGAGTTTGACATTTAAAGATTAATGCGACACAAAAGATCCACATTTTAGCTTTTATTTCCAGGTATTTACGTACATCTAAATTTGATATACAGTTCATAAGAAAAAAGACTTTCTGTATGAACCCATCCCTTTTTTGTGAGCCAAAGGATTGGAATTGGTTTTGTTGCCCAGGTGTGTCCTGATACATTCATCATTCAAACAATAAACAGCACTGAATATCTACCCTATCTATACATATCTATATCTGCGCTATAGGAAAAAAACAAGCAGCTGTGAAGCTGAGAGAAGACGAAAAATCGATCAAAACCATTGCACAAATATTTTCCATAGCCAGAACAACAGTTTAGAATGTCCTGAAGAAGAACGTCATCACTGGTGTACTAAGTACTAACAGATGTCAAACAGGTAGATCAAGAGAAACCACAGCAGTTGATGACAGAAACATTGTGAGTGCTGTAAAGAAAGACTTTTAAATAATTGTTAGTGACATCAGCAACAATCTCCAAAGGGTAGGAGTGAAGGTATCACAATCTCCTGTTGACACAAGACTTCATAAGAAGACCAGGCTGGAATTTACCAAAATGTACAGAAACAAGCCTGTGGACTGACTATGGACTGATGAGACAAAGATAAACCTTTACCAATGTTATCTGTTCATGATTCCAAACATAAACAGCTCATCTGTGAAACACAGTGGAGGTAGTGTCATGATTTTGGCTTGCATGGCTTCTTCTGGCACTGGCTCATTAATCTTCAAGTGAAGATTTGAATATTTAAAACTAAATATTAAACACATATATATATATATATTTTTTAAGTTTTGCTCACAAGAAAATGGGTGGGTTGAGACAGAAGATGCTATCTTCTGAACTGTGATCCAGATATAAATACCTGGAATATAAGGTGAAGTACAGGGGGTGGACAATGAAACTGAAACACCTGGTTTTAGACCACAACAATTTATTGTGGTGACGAACAGTTCTGGCGGAAACAGGAGAGTTCAGGTGCACATTGAATTCTGCCGTGATTTGGGCAGCCGTTGTTTTATGTTTTTTTTTGGATACAATCCGGGTTAGCACCCCAACATGCCTTTCAGACAGCTTCCTCTTGCATCCACAGTTAATCCTGTTGGATGTGGTTCGTCCTTCTTGGTGGTATGCTGACATTGCCCTGGATACTGTGGCTCTTGATACATCACAAAGACTTTCTGTCTTGGTCACAGATGCGCCAGAAAGACGTGCACCAACAATTTGTCCTCTTTTGAACTCTGGTATTTCACCCATAATGTTGTGTGCATTGCAATATTTTGAGCAAAACTGTCCTCTTACCCTGCTAATTGAACCTTCACACTCTGCTCTTACTGGTGCAATAATGTGCAATTAATGAAGATTGGCCACCAGGCTGCTCCAATTTAGCCATGAAACCTCCCACACTAAAATGACAGGTGTTTCAGTTTCATTGTCCAACCCCTGTATGTCTCTTTTGTCTATTATCCATATTTTAATGTCAAGAACAAATGTTTTCAGTCTACAGCAGAATAAAGGGATCAGCCTCCCTGTTCCAATACTTTTTGAGGGAGCTGTATGTAAATATCTATCTGTCCATATACATTGCTAGTTATTATGTTGCTAGACCTTTTGCTACATTTTAACATTTAATTTCTATAGTGTTGCTAGGTGGTCAGCACAGCTTGAGAGGTGGTGGCTAAGTTGTTGCATGGTGGTTGCTCAGGTGTTGCTACATTGTAAGCATTTTAAAATGCATTGGAGTCTAAAACATTCAGCTAAATGTTGTAATTAAGATATGTTTGGCTTTTTCCACAAGCTCAAAAAGTATAACACATGCAACTACATTATTAATTCTACAATACTGCCATGATTTGTGATTGTAGCTTTAAAACGTGACCTCTGGAGAAGTTTTTTTTTTTTTTGTAGGCTGGTGTAAAAAGTCTACAAAGACAATTCAATGTTTTTTTTTAGAAGAGTTTTGGCCATGTTATGTTTTTTTCTGACACTTAAGCTATCAGTTGCTCTATTTAAAATACACCACCGGCTACAGGGCAGAACTATCTCTGATGCTAACTATAATTTTAACAACTTACTAGAGAAACAGTTAGTTCTGCCCTAGCCTCCAATATAGGAACAATGCAGTGCTTTTATTTCCTTCTGTTATATTTGGATTGCTGCTGAGTGTGGTTTCTGTAGGCTCCAGGCATAGCATGCTCTGTTTTCAGTGCTAATAGGTTGCTAGGTTTTCATTGGGATGTATATTTTGCCCTCAGATGCACTCTACTGACCTTTAGCACAGCCTTCACTGAATTTGTGAAGACATTTCTCGAAATGTTTTAAACTGTCTGAGCTGTTGTTAAATCCTCATTTAGCGTGCTTGGCTCCTATGTGGGGCTTAGCAAATAGATCATTGAAAATAATACATTACAATCCATTACAAAACATTGCAATCTGATAAAATAGCTAGTGAATAGCTACCCTACTGAAGCTGGTCAAGCAGATTTAAGGTTTTTGATCAGCCTAGTTTTTGACCATGTTTAATCAGACACATATAACTGTATAAATGTAAAAAAAAAAATGACGATTGACGATATGACGATTTCATTTATTAAGGAAAAAAAAAACAATCCAAACCAATCAGTCACTTTTTGAAAAATTGTTACAGAGCTATTATTCACAAATGGAGGAAATGTGGAACACTGGTGAACCTTCCAAGGAGTGGCCGGCCAACCAAAATGATTCCAAAAGGGCATGGACAACTCATCCAGGAGGTCACAAAAGAACCCAGAACAGCATTTCAAGATCTGCAGGTCTAACTTGCCTCAGTTAAGTTCAGTGATAATAATTCAATTATAAGATAGAAACTGGTCAAAAATAGTATCCATGGGAGAGTTCCAAGGCAAAAACCACTGCTGACCAAAAATAACATTTTGCCAAAAAACACCTTGATGAAATATTGTGTAGACTGACAAAAGTGGAACTCTTTCATTCATCCATCCTCCCATCCATCCATCCATCCATCCATCCATCCATCCATCCATCCATCCATCCATCATCCAACTGGTTGACCTGCATGACTGGCATGGTCAAACAGAATAAAAATCTAATAAAACATACATTATGTTGCTCAAGGACTGCTAGCATATCAGTATAGGGTATTTTTTGCCTGGATAACCAGCTTTTCAATGCTTTGACTATCAAAGACCATCTTACAACCCTGTTATTTAGTCTCACATTGGAACCTTTCATTTTACAAAAATATATGTGCTGCTATTTTTTGCTGGTTTACAGTAGGATTGGGAATCATTGGGAGAATACTCCTACTTAAGCAAATATCAGGATGTATGGAGTTGGTCAAACTTGGTCAACCAGTTTTGCTTTACCCTATTCCAGGGGTCGGCAATTAAGTTTGGCCGTGGGCCAGGTATTTTCCAAGGCAAGTTGCCGGGCCACATAAAAAAAATCTGTTTTGTAAAATGAAGTGCGATAGGATGGAGTGCTGCAGACTAGTAGCTCTCCAGCCCAGGGGGTTGTTGAACTGGATTGCAGAACAGATGATCTCAAAGCAGGTAAACCCAAGAAAAAAGGAAAAAAATAAATAAATAAACACACCACTCGTTAGGGTCGCAGTCCAATACACTACCGATGCCCCGGCTAGTGAATTGGGACACAGCCAGGAAAAAAAAAACAGTTGGGCTGCCTATAAAGTACCAATATGGGCATGTTACTTGGGTACTGATTCTTGTGAATGGAACCTCCAATCAACACTATCCTGCTTGGTCCAATTTAACATTTCTATAATTTGCCAGACCAACCCTCTATGCTTCATGATATAACTCTGTGGAAGCATACCGAGCTGCTTACTCCCCCGACGCCGAGAAGTATGTTTTCCTTTTGTCAAAGACTCACTCCTAGGTTTTAAGGCCAGGTTCAGTCTCCAGGTTTCCATTAGCTAAAGGTGGAACTGCCTGCAGCTGTGGCCGGCCCTCTTACCTCATGCCACAGAGCGTCCCGGGAGGAAGACGCTGCTGATGAAACTGTCCGAGGGCGCGGTTTAGCGGCGGGTTGCCCGGCGTACGGTGACTGACAGCGAAAACAAACTGCGAGAGCTCGTCGTTCAGAGCGAGCGCACTGTTTAATGAGCTCTGCCAGGCGTGTGTAAACATCCACGCAGCGCACAGAGCTGACTAAATGTTTGACTTAGTTTAGTTTGGTTTTGGAAAGCCTAAAGATGTTTGACCTTATGTGGGAGCTGCTCAGAAAAGAGGTTTTAATTATGTGGCTTTATCAAGACGCTCATGTTTCAGCATATTGGGCATATGCACATGGATGGCATGGATAGAATGTAATACATTATTTAAAGTCAGAGGTGGAAAGTAATGAATTACATTTACTCAATTACTGTAATTGAGTAGATTTTAGGAGTAATTTGTAATTTTTGAGTAGTTTTAAAAATAGGTAATTTTACTTTTACTCAAATACATTTTGACACAAGTAATTTACTTCACTACATTGGAAAACTCCCTGTTACTAAGTAAATAATTAAATGCTGGGGGAAAAAGCAATGTTTATTATTATAGTTAGCGGGAGAGACGCTGTGTAAATCAGCTGTGCTCGGGGGAACCGGTGTTATGCTACCCATCGATTTATGCTACCCATCGATATGTGCTTCTTTACGGCACTGCGCATGTGCAGACAAACAGTTTTTTTTTGTATGATTTCATGTTTTTCATGATAATTCCTTAAGGTTTTATTGAAAACGTTAAACAAACAACAACAACAAAAAAAAACATGTAAATAGCAGTTAAAGCACAGCAATGGCAAGATAAAAAATAATAATGAACTTTAAAACTATAAAAATACGGTTTATAGTCACCAACAGTAAAGAAAAAAAATGGATAATAGAAACCTATGCCACTTGTTCTTGAACATGTTTTTTGGGGTGGTCTGAACAAATACTGCCTTAAAGGTCAATATTATTATTTGAAATAATAGTTAATTAAAAAGATTTAATTTATGATTTGTACTTTTTTACATCAAACAATTAAAAGTAACCATGTAACTTTTACTCAAAGTACAGTTTAAATTGAGTACTTTTTTTTTACTTTTACTCGAGTAGATTTTTAGGTGGGTACTTTTACTTTTACTTGAGTAGAATTTTAGCAAAGTAAAGGTACTTTTACTTAATTACAATTTTTCAGTACTTTTTCCACCTCTGTTTAAAGTATACTAAAAAGAATGTATTACATGCCATCCATGTGTTGAGACAGTGAGACTTGGTGTATTTACAAAATAAAGCTTGTGCATCTTATGCAAATGTTTGAATGTGTGTTTTAACTAAAAATATTAAAATTTAAGTAATATTGTATACATTAAGTAATTATAATTAGGTAATATTGTATGCAGAAATTAAGTAAAGTTTACTAAAGATTTGACTGAAGTTCAGTTCACTTATTTACTCTATGATACATTTAAGTCTTGAAACCGAGTCGAAATTACTTAAATTTATCTGAAATTAAATTTACTTAAAAAAAAAAGCAAATGCAGAAAGTTGCAAAACTTTTTTTTAAGTACTTTTTTTTCAGTGTAGAACACTTTCAGAGGTCTTGTAGAGTCCATGTCTCAACAGGACAGAGCTTTTATTTTAGGCCTAATCACTATAATATAAACTATATGTGGTTTTAATGTTATGGCTGATTGCTGTATGTACTGTATATATGTGTGTGCATATATACTGTATATAGTTGTGCTGCAGGCTGGCTGCAGATCAGCAGTGCTGCAGCAGAAGGACCGTTGCAGGCTGAATGGGTGCTCTGGTTCTGTGGTGGGTGTCCAGCTTGTTTCTGTTAGTACCTGTATGAGTCTGGGAGTTTAGCCAGGCCCCGCGTTCCTGCCCCGCTCTCCCAGGCCCACAGCCCATAAAGCTGTCAGTGCTCGTGTAGCCGGGGTCACCTTTGCCACAGTTTAAGTCAGCAAATTTCCTCCGTCTCACCTCACCCGCTTACTCACCCGGCCCTGAAAAACACAGGCGCTTTAATGTTTGGCAGAAGCGTGAAATGTAACGTACCACGCATGGTGTAATTTATTACTCTGCTTGTCACTGAAACTATTAGAAAGAGGGAGTTGTTTGCTAATGGATGTCATGTATGGTCATGATGTTATATGTGGGCTGCTAATGTGTTAGAAATGTCCTATTTAACTGAAGGATTACTGTCAACTGTGTGTACACATAAATATGGGTATGGATGTGTGTGTACATACATATATATATATATATATACAGACGGACGGACAGTTCTGGTGGAAACAGGAGAGTTGAGGTACACATTGAATTCTGCCGTGATTTGGACAGCTGTGGTTTTATGTTTTTTGGATACAATCCGGGTTAGCACCCGAACATCCCTTTCAGACAGCTTCCTCTTGCGTCCACAGTTAATCCTGTTGGATGTGGTTGGTCCTTCTTGGTGGTATGCTGACATTACCCTGGATACCGTAGCTCTTGATACGTCACAAAGACTTTCTGTCTTGGTCACAGATGTGCCAGGAAGACGTGCACCAACAATTTGTCCTCTTTTGAACTCTGGTATGTCACCCAGTATGTTGTGTGCATATAATCCAAACCACAATAAGAGAGTGAGAGCCATTATCCACAAATTGAGAAAAAGTGGAACAGTGGTGAACTGTCACACCTTAGCTTGTGTCTGTCTTCTACTTCTTTTCTGTTCTTGTGCTTTGTTTACTCCCCCATGTGCTACTAGAGCACATGGCTTTGTTGTGTTAGTGTTCTGTCTCTGCCTAGCCATTAGTGTTGTCACCTTGTGTCTTGTTTGTAACCCCGCCCCCTCAATTACTGGTTCCAGGAGTTCCTCACCATCTCTGTGTATATACAGCCCATAGTTTGAGTGTTTTCTGGTCGAGTTTTTTTTTTTTATCTTTGTGTGATATGTTAGCTGTGTAAGCTACAAGTTATGTTTGTATGCTCTGTTTCATTTATTCAGGTCTGTTGCTTTTTTAGTGCTATTTGTCATTTGCCTGTTTTCTTAGTTTTATAGTTTATTCTGTCAAGTTTCTCAGTCTTGCTTATTTGTTTTGTGTATACCTGATTTTGCTTTCTGCTTTTTTATTTTATTTTTTGCTTTGGTTTATCTTTTATGTTTGATTGCAGTTATATCTGCATTTAAGTCCATCCTACTTATTTGGCCGGCCGAACAAAATTACCCCAAGAGTGCAGCGATGACTCATCCAAGAGGTCACAAAAGAACCCACAACTACATCCATAGATTTGCAGGCCTCACTTTCCTTAGTTAATGTCAACATTCATGACTGTGCATAAAAGTGATTGGGCAAAAATTGCCCGCAAAAAAAAAAAACAAACATTGCTGAGCAAAAAGAACATTTATGCTTGTCTCAATTTTACCAGAAAACTCAAAACAAGACAAGAAAAAAGATGTGTATACCTGATTTTGCTTTCAGCTTTTTTATTTATTTTTTTGCTTTGGTTTATCTTTTATGTTTGATTGAAGTTATATCTGCATTTAAGTCCGTCCTACTTATTTGGCTGACCGAACAAAATTACCTCAAGAGCGCAGCGATGACTCATCCAAGAGGTCACAAAAGAACCCACAACTACATCCATAGATTTGAAGGCCTCACTTTCCTTACTTAATGTCACGTCTTAGCCCTGTCTCATGTCTCTGTGTGTCTTCCCCACGTGACCTGTGCCTCTCTGTGTCTCCTGTCAGTAGATTTCCACCATGTGTTTCTCATTTGTAGCTCCACCCCTTCCCCAGGTGTTTCCAATTCTAGTGTGTTTTATGTTACTATAAATAGCCCTCCTCTGCCACCTTGTCCTCCGTCGGTCTTTGCACCTTCCCCTGTTGTTTCGTCTCTCTCTGTGTTTCATAGTTTCTCAGTGTTTCATAGCCTCTGTTCTTCACGTCGTAGTTTCTATGTTTATCACTTGTTCATGTTTCTAGTTTCTTGTTTATTTCCGTCTTCCTTGGCTCCTTGTAGATACCCCTGCTTTGTGTTTATTAGTTTATTCCCTTGTATATATTTCCCTAGCCCTGTTAGTTTATATCTTGTTTGTTTAGGTTTATGTTATTTTGTTTCACTGTTTATTTTGGTTATTGGTTTATTATCTTTGTTACGCATTTTCTTGTTTCTTTGTTTCTTTGTTATTTATTTAATAAATTATTTATTTATTTCGCCCTTACCTGCACTTGTGTCCGCTTTCCTCTTCACCCTGCCTGGGTCACCCCCATTTCCGTGACACTTAATGTCAACATTCATGACTGTACATGAAAGTGATTGGGCAAAAATGGCCTGCAATAAAAAAAAAACATTGCTGAGCAAAAAAAAAAAACATTTATGCTTGTCTCAATTTTACCACAAAACTCAAAACAAGACAAGAAAAAAGTTGAACTTTTTGGAAGGTGTGTGCCCTATTACCACTATATAATTTCATACCAATGCACTGAATATATGATATATCACAACTTTTATATATGCAACTTTTCCGTCACTTCATAAATAAACATAGCATGACAATAGCTAAAAATGCTGCTTCATCAGCAACTTCATTTATATGCAGCAGCAAGCATTTAGCGCAATTTTTCATTTCCTCTCATTCCCATTATTAAGCTTATTTTATTGGGGCTGGTGGGATTTTGTAAAGGAATAGGAAACTGATTTATGCCATCTGAGATGTTTTATGCAGTAATGTACGCTGCTGAATTGTAGTATTGTATTAATTGGCCTGTGTTTTACATGTGCGTAGAGTTTTGATTAGTGTTAAATAGCCTCCCAAGGGCCAAGCTTTTGTGTGAGGTGCTAGAGCTGCTTAATGCAACTCTAAATACAAAACAAAGGTCTGCTTACTTCCATACTTAATGTGGCCTGTGGAGGTAGCTGTAGCAAAAAAACATATGCTAGGACTAAACTCTGATAGCATTAAAAAACTGTATTACTGTCAGATTTACTGTATTTTCAGTGTTGTAGTTCTGTTGGTTCTGTCACCAATAGAATTATGGTTCAATCAGAACTGTCTAGTGTCTATTGTGGCAGAAAACCTGTACACAAAAAAACAGCCTTTTTGTTATGGTAATCTGTGACGGAAATATAATTATTTCTCCAAATGACTAAAGTAGCAACTGTTAAGCATGGGGGTGGAAGCTTCATGCTCTTTGCGGGTAGTGGAACTGGTACACTGCAAGAAGATCATCTCTAAAGTCCAGGAAACCTAAAAAGCTTTTTGAATTGTACTAATTTGCCAGGAAAACTATAATAAAAGGACACACATATTGTCCTTCTCAGCTTAGAGGAAACTGGTTAAGATGGACAGGAACAATCCAAGAACCCCCAAGACACAGATCTAAGCCTGCTATTCACTGGAAGCTGCTGCAAAATTTTTGTCAAGTATTACTGTCTAGTGTCAGTTTAATTTTAAAGATACTGTGGGCTGAGGAGCTAAAAAATTTGGTTCAATTAATAAATATCTTCTCCAAACTTGTCAACTTCTAGACTAAAGTTTGCAGATGAACCACACTGACAAGGAAAAACCAAGACAAGACAAGACAGGAAGAGACAACCTTTGTGTTATGGTCAAAGGTGACACAAATTTAGTTGTTTGACTAAAAGCCAATGACCAAAACTGTTAAGCATGAGGGTGGAAGCCTTGATGCTCTTTGCTGGTAGTGGAACTGGTACACTACACAAAGAAGATAGTCTGTACAGTCCAGAAACCCCCCCCCCCCCCAACAAAGTTTTAAAATGTACAAATTTACCAGAGGTCAAATCTTCAACGAGAATTCTACCTAATGCTCGGTGACGGCAACAAAATTGTCTAGTCAACGTAGGATTCACACCTTTTCCAAATCCAGCATTACTATGACTGTCATATGACTGTTCTTGAGGATTACATTGCAAGATACTAAACAAACTTCATAGCTCTCATTAATTTAAACATTGCAATATTGCTTTAATTGTAATATAATAAGCAGCATGATTATGTGCCAGACAGATCTGAATTCCTGGAATTGTAGCCCTCTGTATTTTAGCATTAAAAAGCTCCATTATGAGCTATTACTCATTTCTTGAACATTTTCTTGTTCTGTGTTTTTTTAAACTCTGGCCTCCAAAGCATATCTGCCCTGTTTCTTTTTCCCAGTGCTTGAGTCACTAGATTAGCCAACGACAAGACCTTCAAGTGCTGATTCAGATGCTATTTTGGTAAAACGAAACTATGAAGTGCAGGTGGACTATGAGCCCAAGGTTGATCTGAGAGGTGGGATCTGACTGTACTTCAAGGAGAACTCTCCCACTGTCGGGCTGGAAGGCTCGGGTATGCACTTCCTACAGCTGTTTGGAAAGAAAAGGTGGACTGCATGGAGAACAATAGAGTATGAGATGATTCATCAAGCTGTATCATTTTCACTGCCAGATTTGCATTTGGCAAACGTTGTTCCAAGATCAGAGTTTAAATATATCATTTTTAGTTCACTGTATTTTTCGGTTGAGACTGTGGAAAAGAGGGTAAAATGGATTTCTTTGGCCATTTTTGGAATTGAATAGATAGAGAATAGAAAATCACAGCATTGTCGGGTTTTGATGTATAGCTGTTTTGTTTTGACAGATATATCACTAATTAAAGTAGTTTCATTTCTATCGATAATAGAGACCTGGATTTCGATCACAACCTCAGAAATCTGTAAAAGTATCTCACACCAGACACACCTTTGTAGGTTTTTGGACATTTTTGGTCCTGGGCTTTCTTGGGACAACAGGAAGTGTAACCTCAGGAGATGGTTTATGTAGTTTATATACAGTGTATATAGTGTATATTTAGTTTTTCACAAAAGTTATGTTTGAGGATGCCCCACAGATGCTCAATACGGGTTAGGTCTGGAGACATGCTTGGCCAATCCATTCAGCGGCACGGTGGCCAGTGGTTAGCATGTTTGCGTCCCAGCACTGGGGGCTTGGGTTCAAGTCTGTATCTGGGTGGAGTTTCCATGTTCTTCCTGTGTCTGCGTGGGTTTCCTGCATGGACTTCATTTTCCTCCCATACTCCCAAAAATGAATACTCTAAATTGATTTGTATATGTACAGGGGTTGGACAATGAACCTGAAACACCTGTCATTTTGGTGTGGGAGGTTTCATGGCTAAATTGGAGCAGCCTGATGGCCAATCTTCATTAATTGCACATTGCACCAGTAAGAGCAGAGTGTGAGGGTTCAATTAGCAGGGTAAGAGCACAGTTTTGCTCAAAATATTGCAATGCAATACCAAACGCATTAAGAGAACAAGAAATATATATTATTTTGGGCAAACGTCCTAAGCTTTCCTAGTTAAAATCTTAGTGACAATATCTTACATGCATAGACAGTGAATGCAAAAGTCATAGGCCACCAGTGTGTCAATTGTTGGAAAAGTTTTACAGTATCTCCCTGGTAAAGCAATATGGTGGAGGGTGGCTAGTTATTATGGTATTAGGTTATGTGATGTGCCAAATGTGGGTGTGGGTGATTACTTCTTTTAAGTAGTTTAGTTCAGACATTCCTCGAGATGCATATTTTGATTTAGAGTTAAATTAGAGTTAAACTCAGTTTATCTGACCCATCAGATGCACTCTGCTGCTCAGACAATGTACTTAATCACCCCAAAGTTAAGCAGTTTAAGACAGAGAGACAGACAGCGAGAGAGAAAGACAGAGAGAGAGAGAGAGAAAGTTAAAGTTCCAGATTCAAATAACACACAGGCGTCTCTATTCACTGCACATTTCACTGGAGTCATCTGTTTGGCAGAAAACAGCCTTTTTGTGTGTCAGGAGGGGGAAAAAGGGACGTTTCAGAGTGATCCTAGCCCTAATGGACTACCAAAACACATCCATCTTTGTTGCCGGGTGCCTAAACCACTTGATGGAACCAGGGGCAACGTGGCTGAAAACAACACAAATGTCAAATATACTAAAAAGTACATAATTTCACACATATTTTAGTCCCTGTCCTTTCGCCCCTGCAGCCGAGGTTAGCGAGGGCATGTCGTGACCCCAACCTCCCCCCAGCCCACTGCGGAAGGGGCTCGTCAGAAGCAGACCCTCTAATCAGCCCTGATACGTCCTCTACGTGCCCCATTAGAGGGTCATTGGGAAGTCTGTTAATGAGTTTAAGGCTCTATTGTTTTGTTGCCGGAGCCGGACAGTGTGATGAGTCAGTGAACAGTACGGGCAGTGAGGTGATGTGACTGGGCCGGGGTGGGCCGGGGTGGATGAGGTGCTGGAGAAGTGCTGAACGCTGAGGTAAAGAACAGGGGGTCAAACGGAGTGGCTTGGTGACAACTCGCATCACATCACTCAAAGTGGAGCTTATTAACAGGGCTATGCTAACAGGTAGTAAAACTCAATGGCCTGCTGTGTGGTGCTAAATCATAGACTATTCAAAAACATATAAAAAAAAAACCCAGTTAGCTAAAGCTAACTTTACCACAACTGCTTTGTTAATGTGAAACTCTTACTGTAAATTATATAGATGTATTACACACAGAGTGATCTATTTTAAGTGTTTATTTCTTTTATTGTTGATGATTTGGTTTACAGCCAATGAAAACCCAAAAATCAGTCTCTCAGAAAATATGGTAACACTTTCTATGAATGTCATCTTTATTAGGCTCTATTACCACATTCATAACATATTATAATGCATTCATAAGGCATTATAAACATGGCTATAAATATTTATAAAAATGCATAACCCATTATAGGCATGTTTATTAAACATTATGACTTGTGATCGTAATACAATATAAGCTGTATTTATAATGTATATGTTAAAATAGTATATATCTATCATTAATAATGTAGTCCCACAATGAAAGTCTGGCACTTTACTTAGAGCGCACAAAGACCTGTTATAATACATTATAATTGACTGTAACTAATATTATATTCAAGACAAGAATAATTATTGAGTATATCAAAATATATTAATAGGATTATTTAGGGTGTGTTTATAAATTGGAAACTTTTTTAGTCATAATACAGTCTGTAAAATGGGACTGAGTTTCTTGGTATTGACATATAACATGTTATAAACACAGCTAGTAATGATTTATAATCACAGTTCATGATGCATAATAAACATGGCAATGATAAATAATATTTTTTTTATAAATATGTATAGCCATATTTATAATGTCTCATGAATGGATTATAATGTGTTATGAGTATGTTTATAGATTATTGTAGAGATAACATTTATAGAAAGTGTTACCAAAAATATTAAAGAATATTATATAAGACCAATTGGTACTTTTGGCAGTGTGGGCAGTGTGCCAAGTCCTGCTGGAAAATGAAATCTACATCTCCTTAAAAGTTGTCAGCAGAGGGAAGCATGAAGTGCTGTAAGATTTTCAGAGAAAACAAAACTGCACTGACTTTGGACTTGATAAAACACAGTGGATCAACACCAGCAGATGACATGTCTCTCCAAACCATCACTGATTGTGGAAACGTCACACTAAACCTCAAGCAGTTTGGACTGTGTGTCTCTCCACTCTTCCTCCAGACTCTGCTCCCTTAATTTTTTGAATGAAATGCACAATTTACTGATGGTCAGTGATGGTTTGGAGAGACATGTCATCTGCTGGTGTTGATCCACTGATTTCTATAATGTAGAAAATCCAAAGGCAGTGTTTTCCCAGAAAATCTTACAGCACTTCATGCTTCCCTCTGCTGACAACTTTTATGGAGATGCAGATTTCATTTTCCAGCAGGACTTGGCACACTGCCCACATTGAATTTAAATTTTCTGAGGCACTGATTTCATTGGCTGTAAGCCATAATCAACAATCAACAGTAAAATAAATAAATGCGTAAAATAGATCACTCATCCCTAGATTATCACAATTACAATTAAATAAATAATTAAGTATTGAGTATTTTCAACATTTCTTCCACATTTCTTCTAGTGCTGCTGATGCGCTGTGCCGCCATCTTGCATTAAGATCTCAAACTCTTCAAAATCTCAAATTACCATGTTGTGATAAAATACAGAAAATAGGGGTATAATTATTTAGTTGTGCACAACAATTTGTGAAACAGATTGTGCCTGATGTTTGATTGGTTGATTTGATTGACTGTTGAAGTGAGTGACGGTTCAACATGACCAGATCCGAAGAGCTCTTTGAGACCTTCAGGAAGAAAGGTGTAGATGCAGATGAGATCATCCCTAGATTAGCACGATTACAGTTAATAACAGCACATTATACAGTATTTTCCACGTTTCTTCAACATTTCTTTGGTACCACTTTAAAATAGGACTACCTTTATAATAGATTTATGAATGGTTAATAAAGGAGTTTATTAATGTTTTTAATTAGGTTACAAATACTTTACAACTCATTAACAACAGTTAATAACAACACCAATAGAAATGGCATCAGTGAACTGAAAATTTGCGAAATGATAATTCCACTCTCATTTATACTGTCAAACCTAAGACTGCCTAGATACTGATGTTATTTTGTGTTTTCCATCAGTCAGTATCTTTATTTAACTATTTATATTTACTATAAATTAAATCACTACATTTAAATAAATGACTAAGCAAACAAAGGATCACTTTAACTTTTTTTAGTTGATGTTTCATAGCTGCTTATCAATGGTTTTTAAGGCATTTACAACCTAATTAATAGTTATTAATAATCTAATTTATAAATAATTTATAAACCCTTTATAAGGGTAGTCTTAATTCAAAATGGTACCATTTCTTTTAACTGCTGCTGACATGCTGTGCTGCCATCTTGGATTCATGTCGTTTATTTCCATGTCGTTATAAAATACGTTAAAAAAAAAAAAAAAAAAAAATCTAAAACAGATGTGCCTATTTTGTGAAACAGATGTGCCTGATGTTTGATTGGTTGATTTGGTTGATTATTAAGATGATTATTATAAAATGATTGACCAGATCCAAAGACCTCTCTGAGACCTTCAGAAAGAGGAAGAAGGGTATAAATGCAGATTTAAAGTCTGGGAATGGCTTTAAACAGATCTCAAACTAGAACTAAAATTTTAGAAAGCAGTTGTTTCTAATTCTTAATAATAGAATCAGATTCAATTCTCTTCAAGTTCTGATCTTCTAGTTTCACAGCTTCAGGTTCCTGACCTCCAATCACAGGACTCAGCTGTGTACAGTGCAGAATGTACGTTTAAAGACACATTCTCCTGATCACCTTCGTCACGAGAGAGCTTGTTGTTTTAAAAAGGCAACACACCGCGCTGCAAGAGCTCTTAACTCAACAGGACGTTGCCCCACAGATGGCCGCATGTAAAAGTGGGTGACAGCAGGTTGTGTGTTCCCAGGTGTGGTTTGCTGAAAACAGGAACTTCTTTGGGTAAATAACTGCGCTGAACACAGCATGAAGCGTTACCTTTAGAGAAGCACTTCTCATCCCCTGGTGAGAAGTGACATGCACGTCAGTGTGACCACGTTCTTTACTGAGAAAAACTGCTGTCACTGTCTTCAGTATGAGAAACGCTCAGAATTTAACGGTTCACAACTTTTCAGAATTTGGTTTGTTATATTAGTAATGGCTCAAACTACCTGGGGTGCGTTTCCTAAAAGCGATCAATTTTAGCGAATAACCAATGTCCTAAAGCATGACGCGAGTAAAGAACAAGCCAGTTTTGCGAGGGTTTCCTAAAGAGCTGTTGGGTGTGGAATATGGAGCTACACTAGTGATTATTTTCTCTATTAAAGCTTTCTTTTAACTAAAAGTAATTCAACAATTTAAAATATTAAAATTTAAAAAACATCAAAACTACCCTGAGATGTTTTAATACAGTACAAAAAAATGTTCAAGTCTGCCAAATACACCATACAAATCAATTTTTCATTAATTCATTAACGAAAACAGTATTCAATTAATTAATCATGATTCAAATTCATTAAGATTCATTTTTTATGCTGTTTTTGGCAGACTAGAGTCTTTTTTTCTGTATTAAAGTATCTCAGGGTAGTTTTGATGCTTTTTAAATTTTGATATTTTAAGTTGTTGAATTACTGAGTTTAAAGTAAATATTTAATGGAGAAAATAAACACTAGTCTAGCTCCATATTCCACACCCAACAGCTTGAAAAGAGGATGCGCAAGTCTGCCTTTTGAATTTAACAGCAAGTGACACTGTGTTATATTGTTAACTGAAACCGCTAATGCATCACAAGGCTCTGTAAACTTTGTCATGTGATTAATTTGCAATAAAAAAGAGTTCACAAGTTTCCACATTAATTGCATGCACTAATGCATTATTTGCATTGACAGCCCTAGTTTAAATATGTTAAAAAAAGAAAAAAAACTTTCATGGGATGTCCTGGTGTTACAGTGGTGATATACTTTAGTAAAAGTGATAGTAAAATCACATCTTGCTGCAGTCCACTATCAGCTCCTTTATCTTGCTGTTAAAAAGGAGGAAAGTGTTATCCTGGTACCAGTTCTCCAGGTGTTTAATCTCCTCCAGGAAAGCCCACTTACTGTTGTCAGAGATCTGACCGAACACAACCGTGTCATTAGCATACTTATCTACGGTGACAGAGCTGGAAGTAGCTACACAAACACAAGTGTATAGTCCCAGATCTAACTTAGGATATGTTCACCCAGAATGGATTTTTACTTTCTGAACCTGAACTACCCACCTCTGTGTGTAACTATAGGTTTACATAGGATCTCCAGTGGATTTGGCGTTTTACAGAAACTCTAAGACTAGGTCAGTGGTTGAACTGCACATAGCAGGGCATTATTACACATGTTGTAAAGTAACATATGACATTGCACACTTATCTATGGTGACAGAGCTGGAAGTAGCTACAAAGACACAAGTGTATAGTCCCTGATCTAACTTAGGACATGTTCCCAAAGCAAAAAAGTAAAAGTGGCCCAAACTGTGACACAGATGTGTTATCAGTGTGGAAGAAAAATTAATGTGAGTAGACGGGAAGAAAGATAACCAAGATAAATGAGGGATTCATTGGCTGGATAATGTGGCTGCTGAAAAAAGACAAAAGAAAATAAAAAAATTAAAAACAAAAATTATGGATAGGAGACAAGGACAGTCCCTGGATTAATAATTTGCCCTTTTTTTAAATGTAGCTCTAGTGAAATCTCAGTGATTATCCCAGCTGTCAGCTTGAACTTTTTTATTGCAGCTGAAAAACTGTAAAAAATTATGTAATGAAACTGAATCTTAATGTAAAACAATACACAAAAAAAAGATTGTGTGAACAGAGACTAAAAAAAAAAAAAAGATTTGGTGAGAAAATTGAATTTGGCACATCAGTGTTATATGCTTTGCCCAGTAATTCAGAGCTAAGGAACAAATGGTTAGAATTTTCTCTATGGAACACCACCAACTGAGATATAAGTAGGTGTATATTTAGAACAGTTCTGTTTACACTAGTTAAAAAGTAAAAATCATAAAAAGTTTTGTTTCAACTGCCTGTGCAGCTCTACCAACAAAACCATAGAGTGGATTTTTATTTTCTGAACCTGGACTACCCACCTCTGTGTGTAACTATAGGTTTACATAGGATCTCCAGTGGATTTCGCATTTTACAGAGACTCTAAGACTAAGTCATTGGCTGAACTGCACTTTACTGCACTGGGCATTACACACGTTGTAAAGTACAGTAACATATGACATTGCAAAGACTGTTATTTGTGTAAAAACTGTTGTTTTGTCTCGCTTCATCACAGTGCTGTTAGCCGATCAGAGGCAATAAGTTTGCATGTATGAATATTCATGGGCAAGAGCCATAATCCTATCACCATCCCACCCCACCCCACCCAAAACTACTCCAACGGACTAAAGCAGTGTTATACCGGATCACCGGAGCACTTTTTTTTATTATTATTATTTTTTTTACAAAAAATAGCTCACATGGCATTCTTTCATATTAGAGACCACAACTAGACATTTTTTACATTAATTAAAGAAGATGGAATGAGACCTTTAATATCCACCCAATGCAATCTTCAGATGGCTCGTGCCAAGGTCTTGAAGGTGCAGCTAAATTCTGATGAAAATTTTTGCCAAAATTGCACACAATGATCTGCATCTGTGTAGTAAGTCTCCATAGACATTCAATCACTCATCTCTGGGAAAACCATCAATAAGATCTTGCTTGGTTTCCAAAAGCACATCCTTTTCCAGGTTAGTAATGTTGGATAAGACGCTTTAATGAACTCGTAAACTGAAGAAAACTTTCCTGAGTTTCTGCCCATCCAGAACAAACCACAGTTTCCCCAGTTCTGAACAAAAGGTTTTGATCTAGACAGTGAGGGAAAAGGGTGAGGTTTGGGCTGAGAGGCAGGGTGGGGTTATTTGACCACAGTTTACAGCTCTTTGAATCTATGTGAATCCATGTGCATCATGTCTGAGATCTCGCCTCAGAGGGAAAACAAGGTTAGGCTGCAATTCAAACTGCAATTTCACAGTTCCTGTTTTAGCAAACCACACCTGAATCATTGCAGTCAGACAGACAACATAATATGAGTGAACAATTACACGGATGTTTGCATTCTATGAGCCTGGGACTAGTTTAGCAAAACAATAAATCATGTAGTTGCACTTTGTTGCTAAAAAAAAAAAACGTAGGAGGGCAGAGCTTGTAGGGCACTTCAGGGAATAAGCCATCCTGACAACTGCCTTAAAGCTACAGAAACATTTATAGAGGCTACACCAACAAGTGTTAGTTGGGATACAGACTACTTCTGTCAATTCCAATGGGATTTGATCACCTTGGCTTCTGATGTTTGTTGGAAAAAAAGCCTTTAAATATGCATAGAGTGTACAGTACGTACAGTAGGTTACCATGTTATCTATGTCATAACTGTGTCTGCACCCTGCAGGACTGATTCTGAACTCATTTGGGGGAAGGGTTTATCATTGCTGGTTTGTTTTAACACACAAAAACTCCATTCTGCCATTTGCAACTTTTTTTATTATTTTGCTTGGGTACAAGCAGAGGAGCTGTAAGGAACAGTGATGTTGGGATGCATGGTGATTTTCACCATGCAGGAGCTCCTCCAAACAAGAATTAGCACTACAAAATAATCCAATCACATGACCCCATATGTGGCACTGGGAGCAGTTAGCTTCCACACCTACAGCGTCTGGTTCACACCAGACATTAGACCCCAGGTTAACAAGAGGTTAGTACACTTAACCAGAGAACACCTACTCCTGTGTAGGTGCAGAGTTGTTATCTTGTGAGTAAGACTGAACAATCAGTAATGGAAAATATAATATAATGGGAATAATGGGGAAACCAATAATGAGCTTTGGAGCCACAGTAGGTCAGAAAGTGGGTAGATAGTGGATGGATTTCTAAACATATGCAGGCATTAAACATTCCCTCATCCTGTCAAAAGTCATGGGACATGTAACGTCCGGTCCAATGACTTTTGGCAAGTATTTGTAGTCCACAATATTCTATTGCATAGATTAGATATAGGTTTATTAGAGAAATTATAGAAGTCGAAACAGCAATAGAATAAAGTTAGGTTTCAGTCTATGTGATTGTACACGCTGTGCTGATAAAACCTGGTATACGTCATAATTTCATGCCTAACGAAGATATAGCTTGATAGGAAATTCAAAAACGCCTGCTTCATGTTTCCCATGACCCTGATCTCTGCGCTTAAGTCGAAGGCGAGAGCAAGGCCAGTAATCCGCCAAGAGCTTTGCACACTGCACTCAATCGTCCATGTGCATTTTATTATTTCCTGTACTGTTTAATCAGCCTCTCCTTTGACTGCTTTTCTTTTTGCAGACGCCCTGTTGCTCCTTTTGCTCTTCTGGATGTCAAAGTGCAAAAAAATCTGAAAAGGAAAAAAGAACGAGATGAAAGTTCCTTCTGGCCAAGATTAAAGGAGCCTGGGCACCCGAGAAACACCTATGAAACAAAGAATTTATGATAACTACTTCCGCCTCTATCACTTTCATCTCAGAGAACGAAAACAACAGTAATAGTTTCCCCTTTCCGCCCACTCGGTGAATGCACGAGCGGGCTCCGGGCCCGAAGCGGACTTTCCAAATAGAAAGGACGACCCTGGCACGAAGTCAAGGCGCCTCCCTGTGTGGCGGGTTGTTCGCAGCCATAATTGTTGCCTAAAATATGCTCTCTTTGAGTGAAGGGAAATAGCTGCCCCATTACTGTCAGGGTTTGCGTTTGATGTGATCCGTCGCTGTAAATCGGGGGCTGGATAGACATTCCTTCCCTATGTTTTGCCAAAGGAAACTGAAGAGACAAAGAGGAGCTGCTTTGTGTCTTGGGGAGAGAAGTCCTGCGAAACACTTTTTAAACCCAATGGCGCAATACCTTACTCGTAATGTCCTTCAAATGGCAATTGTGAAACGGATTCCTCATGTTGTACTTGGGTAATACACCAAGGGGACTGCTCTTTGAAGTGACAGCCATCATCATTGTTGTTCGTCTGATGCTTGGCCTACACTAAAGGCCAAGGCCAAGGCATAAACAGGCCTGTTTTGAGACAATTGTGAAGAATCTTCCAGTTCCAGGGTGATCATAAACAAGGATCTTCCCAAATTATCCTGCAGTGTGTGGAGTCTATGTTCAATCCTAATTCTCCTAGAGCAGTGGGCCGCCTTCATCATGAATTAAAAATATGAAACATTTATCATTATAATATTTAAGACACAGTATCCTGAAGTGTTGGATGAAGCCAATTTTATGGTGGAAAACTTTGGTTGACTTTTGATTGACCTCATATTCATAAATTATGTATTATGTTGACACCTAGTATTTAAAACAAATGATTTTTTAAGTGAACAGTATATATCGTCGCTGTCCTATGAAAAACACTTATCTCCAATTTTGTCGATTTTTAGTTTACTACATAATTTGAACAGACAAACTGTCCCTTACACTGTGCCAAAATTTCTTGATGAACAGAACAATATACATTCATCAAAATGACCTTAAATAAACTCTTTTTACATTGACATCCATTGAAAGTTTACAAGGTTTTATCTTTCCTGTAAAGTTGCTGTTTTGAAGATAAGTGTTTTTCATTGGACAGTGACGATATACATATAGCTAGATGTGTGCAACATACTGTATATAGCTATGTATGTATGTGTTTATTCACTTCATATTTGGTAAACCCTGTTGACTCCCTCTCTTCAGTCATAGTTTTATCCATATCCTTTGTTTTCTGAGAAAAACGCATTACAACGAGCATCGCAATGGTTTCACTGCCATCAACCAATGTTTGTTTAGAGAAACTCTTGTGAAATTTTGAGGATGGGAACCATTGGCTGGGTGTTTAGAAGTTTATGTAGGTCACAAGGTGTTGTATAGGGAATTTAATGACTCAACTACAACTGACAACCGTTGACAACAATATTGGCAAACAAAATCTGCGAAAAATGTCTGGATTTAATTGAAAATATTATTTTAAATCTTGTAGTGTAGGCCAGACATAAGTAAAACTAAAATCCAAGCAGATTCCTTTACATTGTGACACATTGCAAGGATTGAAACTTATTTATGAGTCTCAAAATGGTTCTCAAAGGGTGCTTAATTTTCTGTACATTCAAGAATACCTCTTCCTTTACCATAACGAATAAAGCTGATCTGCTGACCTGAAGCTAATGGTTATTAAACATCTCCTCCCCTAGACCATCTCATATTTCCTTCCCCTTCAAACTCGATCCTAAACTATTACCCCACTTGCAGCGCCCGACGCCATTAGCCACCAGTGGTGACGGCGTCTCTTACAGGGGAGAAGAATAACAAAGGGACCGTTCCCACTATCACACGTCGCTCACTAAATCCACCGTACCGAAGGGGCTCGGGCCCAAGCCAAACACATTCGCTCATTACTCCAAAGCCTCTACCTTTTCCCACAGATGCTCGGTGTACCGTTTCGAAGCGGCTGCCGGCCACTCCGTCAACATCATCTGTTAAAGCAAGACAGCCGAGGCGGGAGGTGAGGTGGCCGCTTGCTCGGCCCAGCTCAGGCTTTCCCTCCTCTATAGAAGACCTGGGCCGTGAGGGACGAGGAGACAGACAAACGCAGCCACCATGCCGGCTTTGATTTGTTGTCCCAGCAACCTGGCACCTCTGAGACTCGCTCCCTTTTTTTTGATCCTCGCAGCCAAGAAAAAACACCATCATTCGACAAGCTTCTGCACCCCTCCACTCGCCGTCCCATTCCTTTCGCCCACCCCTCCACCTCACATGCCAACTGTCTGGAAGCTGGCGAGCATGCTGCTTTACTTCTCCTTCTCCTTTTGGAGAAGAAAAAAAAAACAAAGCACTAAGAATAGTGTCTCCATAGAAATGTGAGGAAACACAAACACATGACCCTGATGAGGAATAGATACTGTTACGCCTACATGTCCGGGGAGAGGTTACCTTGTCCCATTGTTAAGCATTGTTCTCGCTCATAATTCTCAAAAAGCTCACAAAGCCTTAATACTACAGACAGCAATAACATTAAAATCACCTGCTAATAAAGCTTTAAAATAAATAAATTAGAGAAAACTTAAAAATGATGGGTTTCTTTGATTTTACCAAATTGAAATTCTCTGGAATATAATCAAGAGGAAGATAGATGATCACAAACCATCAAACCACCAAGCTGAACTGCTTGAATTTTTGCACCAGGAGTAAAGGTCTGGTGGAGGAGAACATGCCAAAATGCATGAAAATCTTTTGAACTCTTAAAACTTTATGAATATGGAATTTGTGTCTTTTTTGTTATTTCAGCCATTTCTCATTTTTTGCAAATAAATGCTCTAAATAAATTAATAAATATTTTTATTAGGAATTTGTGAGGAATGTTGTCCGTAGTTTATAGAATAAAACAACAATGTTCATTTTACTCAAACATATAGCTATAAATAGCAAAATCAGAGGAACAGATTCGAAAATTAAAGTTGTCTCTTAGTTTTTTCCAGAGCCGGTGGTGTTATTCTTTGACCTACCAGTGATATTAATGTTTTGGTTGACTTTGCGCACTTCCTTATTTACCGTAGCTGAGAAATCCCACAGAATGCTGATGCCGACCTTTCTGTGAAAAATAGTGAAAAAGGTCAAACTGCAACAAAGGAAAAAAAACAGCAACAAAGTGGGCAGAGTTTCTGGCACTTCCCCTTACATGTTGTAGCCTCGAAACTTGCCTGTGTCACTCCACATTGTTCACTGCCAGTCCTTCAGCAGTGTGAATTTACACCTGGCATTGCTTGGCACAGGCCTAGGCGACCATGTGGCCCTCTTGCACAGAAAGGACACAAGGCGAGGAGCTATAAAGAGAGGCCTCTGCAGGAGAGCATCCAAGAACAACACAGCCCAGAGAATCCGACCCTGATAGCATGGATTATCCCAACTCCAATTTCTGCATAAACAGTCTGGGCGAAGTGAGCAATCTAAATTTAATTCGCCATGCAAATATAAAGGTTTGGGTTAAACCCTGGTCTGAGATTACAATCGATGCTCCTCTGAATGTTTGATGTTCTTGTGTTTGATCTTATTTTTTGATGATACAGTCTCCTATTTTTTATAAGTTTCAGTTTAAGATAATGATCAAAATGACCTGTGTTGTATATAATTTGAATCCAGAGCATGCATTTGGGTCAGTATCAATATAAAGTGCCTTTTGTGTCGCAGCATAGTTGTTTAAATTCCATGCAAACACTGTGTAACAGTATACATATATATTTTTATCATAAGATTTACTCTGAATGAACACATAATTACACATATAGAGGAATGTTAACCTTCACTTTAAAGTACTTTTTGTATATTTTATTTAATGGGGTTTAGGGAGGTGAATAAATGAAAAGTAGTTAAATAACACAATTGTATTTGAAGATATTATTTAATAACTCAATGATCAATTAAGTTATTTCCATTTAGTCTTCTTGGGAAACTCCAACCGTTTAATAGGGTAGCCTTTGACGTCAGTTGCATCACAGCCTTCATACTGTTTTCTTTTTATAGGACTGAAGGCACTTGCTACAATTTCTCATATTGACTCTTATTGTTTTAAGCTAAAGCTTATTCTGTACCATGTTGTGATAAAATATCACAACAACAGAACAAGGTCACCATGAACAATTTGACACAATTTTGGCCACCTTTTCATCAAACTGCATTTTTCAACAAAATTGTCCACCCTCTTCTGCAGTTTGCCATACACTCTAAAAAACAGAGGTACGATATGAGTACTTTTTTGTACTCAAAGGTACACTCTTCGTAATTGTACCCTTAAAGGTACAATATTGGTCTTTTCAGGGTCAGATTTGTTCCCTCTGAAGTACAAAGTAATTTCTAACAGCAATAAGTACAAATTTGTACCATTTAACCAGCCAAAGGGTACATTCAGTATTCTGTATCACTGTACTGATAAACTATATATATTTTAATTGCACATTTTTATTTGAAAGCCAGACAATTTTGGATCATCAAGTTTTTGAGCCATATTCAGTTGATGATAATGTTTATAATCTTTATAATTTTTACTGGCACAAAAACCATGGGTACAAAAAAGGATTTTCACTGAAAGGTACTTTTTGTACCTCAATATAAGATACAGCCCCAGCGACAAGCTTTGTACCCTTTTAAGTACAAATCTGTACTTACTTTTCTTAGTGTGTAACAGGGTGGATGCATAAATGACAGGAAACAAAAAATGAAAATTGTCACGCCGCCTTCCTCTCCTTCCACACTACCGGACTCCATTTCCCAAAATCCTATGAATTATGACGTCACCGTCAGTCGCTCTCCTTCCCCAAATCACGTTACGCTACGACGCTCTGACTCACCTGTGTTCTGAGGAAGTTCCGGGTTATGCTCATCTAGCTTCCTGTGTATAAGCATGCAGTCTGTAAACAAACACCGCGAGGTATTGTCGTCTTTTCGTTGCATACTGAGTGTTATTCTCCTGTGTTTTTTTTTCTATTGCCTTCTCATTACGACCTTGTTTCTCGGTATATCGGTTTATGTCTCTTGTTGTGCCTCTTTTGGATTTGATGCTTGGTTGAACTTTCTTTTGGTTACGAACCGGACTGTGTACTCTACTACGACTTCTGTATCTGGTGAGATTATTGTTTGCCTGGCTATTCCGTTTGTTATATCAGGTGTTCTGCCTGTTAATAAACAAGTCTGTACATTTTACTCAGCTAGCATCACTCCTCTCTGTCTGACGTTACAAAAATAAAAACTGAACACTGAAAAAAAATCTATTGGCAATGACAAAATAAATTACATGTAAATTGGGACATACATGCTTATATAATAAAAAAAAAACTGCAATTATTTTTAGTATGATTTCTTAAAATGAGCTATCACAAAGTCTCAAAATAACTGAAGTAAAACGTTTTAGGCTTAAATGTGTACACAAGGATCAGAATACTTTAACTGGTGACTTTTTGACCTTATGTTGAGTTACAAAATAAGGAGAAATTTGGAGAAATGTTTCTATAAACGTCGGGTCTATAATGCTTTATAAATGCATGATAATGTGTTATGAGTATGTTTATAGAGTCTAATATACATGACATTCACAGAAAGTGTTACAGAAAAATCTAAGTAAGACAGATTGAGATCAAAGTACACTTACACCTAGTAAATCAAAAAAATTTGGTAACACTTTCTATGAATGTCATCTCTATAAGACTTTATAACCACATTCATAACATATTATAACACATTCTTAAGGCATTATAAACATGGCTATGAATATTTTTAAAAATGCATTATTTAAAAAATATCATTAATAATCTAGTCTCACAATGAAAGTCTGGCACTTTACTTAGAGCGCACAAAGACCTGTTATAATACAATATAAGACAAGAATAATTAATGAGTGGTTAAAAATATATTTATAGGATAACTGAGGGTGTATTAATAGGTTGGAAGATGTTTTAGTCATAATGCTTAAAGTCTGCAAGCTGGGAATGAGATTCTTGGTATTGATGTATAACATGTTATAAACACAGCTATTAATGCATTATAATCACAGTTCATAATGCATATTAAACTTGGCTATGATGAATAATACATTTTTATAAATATGTGTAGCCACAATTATAATGCCTTATGAATGCATTATAATGTGTTATAAGTATGTTTATAGAGTCTTATAGAGATGACAATCATAGAAAGTTCTTCACACAACATAAACTTAAATTAAAACGTGCTGATCTTGAGCCAAAATGAAAGATCAGAACTACAACGATTCACTACAGAAAATCCCACTGAATGAATGCAGCTATTGGTATCAGTCCACTGGTACCACAGGATATAGAGTAACGTTTCATGGGAGCAATGATGATGAAGCAACAGAAGATCTTCTGGCAGAACGTGGGAGCTAAACGCTTCTTTAAAATATTGGACAGCAGTCGCAGACACAAACACATTTTGTAGCTGAGACTGTTGACAGAAGCAGCCATGGTTTCCAGCTGTGTGTTAACACAATAGCCTTAACACTCGGGCTGGAGACTGGATGGCTCCCTGGTGGAAAGGCTGTCTCTTTAAAGGTAAGTAATATAAGGTAAGGGATACAGATCTAGAAAAACACTCGTAAAGGGGTCCTTTGGCCTCCCGTTGCTTCCGACCATAGCCGTCCTGGCTCGTGCCCATTTCAACTCTGGTTAACTTTGGCTCAGACGGTAGAGAATGGGAGTTAAAACGGAACACCTGACCTGGGATAGCCTGTAATGGATCTCTGTCTGGGAAACCCCTGAGAAGACCAGGGTTCACTGCTTTCACTGCTGCTCTAGTAGTTAACGAGGTTCTGTATGCAGATTGCATCACTGTATAAAAGTATCACTTTTATCATTTTCTACATATATCATGTCTGTAAGACTCTATGAACTCATTCATAAAACGTTCTAATGCATTTAATATGTATTAAATGCTTAAGACATTATGAACAAGCTTATTTTGCATTATGAACTATAGTCAGTTGTGTTTAGAACAGGTTTTGTCTATGTTTTATATTTTATATAATTGATAATCTATTCCCATGAAGCGTACAAATGCATACAAAAATCAAAAATGCAAAATAAATCACGAAAAAAGGGTACCAGTCAAAAGTTTGGACATACCTTTTCATTCAATGTTTTCTTTTGTTCCTATATTGTAAATGAACACTAAAGCAATCTAGACTATGAAGGAACACATAAGGAATCATACATGTAGTAAACCCAAAAATGTGTTAAACAAACCAAAATACTCTGAAACGCATTTAGGTGGCTCTTTCGGTTTCTGAGGCTGGTCACTCTGAGGAACTTATCCTGTGCAACAGAGGTAACTCTTGGTCTTCCTTTCCTGGGGCGTTCCTGGTGAGAGCCAGTTTCATCGTAACAATTTTTGATGGTCTTTTTGACTGCACTTAAGAAAGATTGAGAAAGTTAGATCTGACTGAACTTTATTTCTTAAAGTAACTTTATTACTTTATTATTTACTTGAGTAGTTATTGACCTAATATGGATTAGAACATTACTCAAATAGAAATATTCACTGTATACCAACTCTACCTCTTCACAACTTTACAACTGATGCTCTCTAACACATTAAGGGGCAAGAGTTAAATATTAAAGTAATTAACTCTTGACAAGTTCAGCACAGCTGTTAACTGAAAGCCTTTCCAGGAGAAAATCAAGCCAAGATGTCGAAGCTGTCATCTAAGAAAGAGGTGGTAATCTAAGTAACTAAATAATTACATATGTTTTTCTTCATAGTTTGAATGACTTTACAGAACATTTTTAAATAATGAAAAAAAAAACTATTAACTTAAGGTGCTTCCAAACAATTGACTGCTACTGTATGTGACATTTCTTTTTTTTTTTTTACATTTGAGTGTTTTTTTAAGCTGAGCTGGGTCAGTTTTCTTAGCCTTTAAAAGCAGTCTTCGGTACACTGCTCTGGAGTTAACTGGTAGAGGGAATGATTTGTGGTCTAACGAAAAAAGAAAGGCTGAAACCAGTAAGAACATTCAGTTCTTCAGGATTATTTATAGTACAATTGACACAAACACAAAGCCAGGATCAGCCATAATATTAAAACCACATGCCTTGTGATCGTTTAGGGCCTATTCAGGCCACCAGAACAGCTCTGAGCTGTCAGAACACTGACTTTACAACACATAGCCAGAATTACCTCTCTACTGCATACCATGAACTGCCAAGGTCACCTGAGGTTTTGGAGATCACTTTAGGAACTGACTGTTCACGTGCATCCTCTGAAATGTGACCTTAGATAATCAATGATATTCACTCCAAGACACAGTGGTTTTAATCTTATGGTGGATTGTTGTTTGGTTAGTTTGAGCAGTGTTTCTATCAGCATGAATATCTTGACCAAGCTGGTTGACAAGTGTGTGGAGCCAACAGCTCTGTCACGCTGGTCATGCTGGTCAACAACATTGGTCTTGCTGGTCATGCTGTTCCACCAGTTACATCATGCTGGTCATATTGGTCATGCACCCTAGTAACGCTTGAATAAGCTGGTCAAACAGTATCTTCATGCTCTTCCACCAGCTACATCATGATGGTCATACTGGCCAAACATCTTAATTATACTGGTCAACTACTTTGATCAAACTGGACAAACACCAATGTCATGCTGGTCAACCACATTGGACATGCTGGTCAGCCACTTTGGTCATGCTGGTCATGGTGTCCCATCAGCTTGGTCATACTGGTCAACCAGCTTGGCCGTACTGGTCAACCACCTTGGTTACACTGTACAAACACTACTGTCAAGCTGGTCAACCAGTTTGGTCATGCTGGTTAACCACCTTAGTCATACTGGTCAAACACCTTGGTCATACTCTACAAACACAACTTTCATGCTGGTCAACCACATTGGCCCTATTGGTGAACCCTGTTAATCATACTGGTTAACCAATTTGGTCATACTGGTCAACCTGCTTGGCCATGCTGGTGAACCATCTTGGTCATACTGGACAAACCCTACCGTGATTCTGGTGAACCACCTTGGTCATACTGATTAATCAATTTGATTATACTGGTCAACCACCTCGGTCATTCTGGTCAACCACCTTAGTTATACTTGACGAACACCTTGGTCATACTGGTCAAACACGTTGGTTATACTGAACAAACACCACAGTGATTCCGGTCAACCACATTGGTCATACTGGCCGAATCACCTTGGTCATACTTTACAAACACCACTTTCATGTTTGTTAACCACTTTGGTCATACTGGTTAACAATTTGGTCATACTGGTCAACCACCTTGGCCATACTGGACAAACCCCACTGTGATGCTGGTCAACCACCTTGGTCATACTGCTTAACCACCTTGCTCATACTTGTCAACCACCTTGGTCATACTGGTTAAGAATATTAGCAGCTTGAGCTGACAGAGATTCTGTTTTAGGATTAATAATTGAATTAATAATTTAGAGTTTAATGGGTTTGCATCAATACCTGAACATTTGGTGACCAGTTGTTACTCTGGCATAGTCTGTAACCCAAAAATTAAGCTACACAATTTCTACAGAAAAGCTACCCGCAGGCTTTTTTAAATCAACTTTTTTCTGAATCGGACCAGATATGTCCTCCAGAAGGGCCTTAAAGGTCTTATACATTGGGAATTAACTGCATGTGCAAATGGCATGTCTTTTAATTTAGAGAAATACAGGTGAATCTGGAACACAGGTTTCTCTGAATCCAGTGCAGCTCAAACAGCATCCTCCTCCACGGCCAAAAATAACCAAGAGCAGAATTTTTGCGGTTGCGCTCCAAGACCACAATTTACATAGCTTGTTTAGATGTTGAATGTTGAGTATTAAGCCACTTGTTGATATTAATTACAATCCAAACCCTTCGGGGCAGCTGAAGGTACGAGCCATAGAGCCAGGATAAACACCTCTGCCTCCTTTTTATATCTCTGAAGCTAAGAGAGACCCTTATAGGAACAGCAAACAAATTGAATAAAAAAACAAACAAACCACAAACCATTTAATTTAATTTAATTTTTTATTTTTCCCTTTTTCTGCCCAATTTAGCATAGCCAATTACCCAACCCACTCATTAGGACCCCCCCCCCCCATCACTAGTAATGCCCCAACACACCAGGAGGGCGAAGACTACACATGCTTATTACTGATTATTGATTATTGATATTATTGATACACATGCTTATGATTATTTACATGTTCACAGCTTAATTTAATGTTACAATTATAATACCTAACATAGTGGAGGTAATTACTGAAATGCGCTGTGTGCAGATGTTTCCGATCCTCCTGTCTGGAGGTTATAAACCTGTTCATCTCTGTTCATTTCAGTGTTTTTGAGTGGTATGGCGTTTTCGTGTGGACGGGGATATTTCTGAAAACGCTGCTCGTGTGGACGAAGATATTTTTAAAAATGAAGAAAAAAGCCTTGATATTGTGCCACCAAAACATCCCAAGGCATGAATTAATGTAAAGACACTGAAGGTAAAATATTACTATTTTACCTTTTACCTGCACCTATTATCATTGTTATAACATTGTTATAACCCATTTTAGGTGCAAATACTGTAGTGTTGCTCCTGATTCACCAGTTTGTGGAATGTTATTAATTGCTCTGACACTGATATATATTAAAATTTGTTCAAACCAAAAACACCAAGCGCTGAATAGTTTCCATTAGGGGGAACCAAGCAGCTACTGTATAAATAGCTTTTTATTAATTAAATATTTTTTTTATTTTTTTGCAAAAAGCCAATGTTTACTATTGAATCTAACTTAATGAGTAATGCCATGCATTCCACCATGTACATACACATAAACAGTCCTTGAATTGTATGCTTGACCTGGGTTAGTTACTGTATGTCCAATAGGTCAAAACAGGTTCAAAACGAAACACACACTGCACCTTGATAGGTTAAATGCTTAAGGGAAAAAGTCATCCAAAATTAAAATATTTTTAAAATGTAAACTAGTTATTTACAGTAATGTACAGTATCCAATTACATTGATATTGATAATGTCTGGAACTGATAGCCTTTCATTGAGCACAGTTTGGCAGATTACTAAAGAATACTGAAGATTACTGAATGATACATGGTTTTCAAATGTTTAATCCAATAAAAATCTGAAAAGTGTGACGTTCAAAAGTATTCATTCCCCTTTACTCTGAAACCCCTAAATGAAATCCAGTTCTTGGTCACTTCTGTGTCCAGCTGTGTGTAATTTATTCTTAGTATAAATAAACCTGTTTTGTGATGGTCTCACTGATTTGAACAAACAGCATCATGGAACTTTATTAAAGATAAAGTTGTGAAGAAGTGGTTATGAACATGTTTGCAAGCCAATGTAAATAGGTAAGATTAGTTTGAGCAGTTATAACAGAGCAGCTGAGAAAAATAAAAATAGAATATGGATAAAAATGCTGTAAGAGAAGGAAATCTGGAAGCATGAAAAATGCTTTGGGCTATCATGACATTCTTAATAATATGGCTTCCCATTCCCGTACAGTTTAAAGCCAACTGTGTTGATTCTGGCCAGTATCTCTCTCTCTCTCACTCTCTTTCTCACTCTCTCACTCTCTCTCTCCCAGGCTCCACATCCCCAGATAACATGACATGCCGTTTAACTCAAGCCCAACTCCTCTGTCTGACAGACTAACCTGATGTTGCGTTAGAAATAGCGCCTTACTCCTCGGGCGGCCCGTGAAAAGCTCCATTCATCCTCCGCTCGCCTCCCACTCACTCCCTCACTTATCATCCCTGCTGCTAAATCTACCTGACAGGCCTCTCACAGGTACGTCTAATCCTGCCCTCCGGCCCTCTCTCTCTCTCTGAGTCCCTCTCTCTTTCTCTCAGCGCAGTACATCACAGTATGGCTAGTGGGATGAAGTGCACATCTTCGACTCGCTGTGGCAGCCTGTTGGCTTCAGACTCGGCCTAAACGTCCTCTTCCTGTGCGAGGGAGTGAAACAAACCGGTGTTGATGTGAGCGATGTGAGCTATTCGCCCCTTGTGACTGTGGCGATGCCGGACGCTAATCGGTCCATTATCAGATCACAGCCGTCAGGTCATCTCACACATTGCAGGGGCAGGTGAGTAAACACATAGAAACACATCTGAAAAAAAAAAAAGAAAAAAACTGTCTCGGCTGCTCTAGAAACAGCTTTAAACGCAAGCTTACCAGCAACAACCATGTGTAATCTAGGTATAAAACACAGCTATTTGACACAATAAAAAAAAAAAAACATGTGGAACTTCTTGTAAGGTGTGTGTCTTGTTACATCTGGCATAAAATAAACACATAATTTCAGAAAAAAAGAACTTTATACTGAATGTAAAACATGGTGGTGGTAGTATGATGGTCTAGGGGTGCTTTGCAGCTTCAGGGTAAAGCACCCCATGAATTGTGTTCTCTACTATAAAATCCTGAAGGAGAATATCAGGTCATCAGTTCATGACTTTAAGCTCAAGCATACTGCTTGGGTTCTGCAGCAGGACAATGATCCGAAGCACACCAGCATGTTCACCTATGGATTATTTAAAAAAATATATATAAAAAAAATGAAGGTGTGGTTGAAGTAGTCTTATCCCTTTCAGACCCTGCATCCACTACAATGAACTGTATGCATCTTTATTTCTTTATTTTTAAATGTTTTGTGGTATATAGCATTATTTAAGAGCTGTTGAGTATCAGAATAGACCAAGAACCATGAATGAAAGAGTATATAAACCAAACAGTAACTTGGCCCTGCCTACTGCACTAGACTGGTAAAACAGTGTGGTTTAAAATACTTTTTTAAATCATGCTTTTTACTGTTTAGGGATTTTAAAATAAATAAAATATTACACACAGGCTTCCAATTCAGTAGAAATAATAAAACAAAAACTATTCAATACTTAGTTAATTGGACTATGCTATATAGTTTTTATAGTAGAATATTACAGCATAACAGGCACTGGAGATAATGGTTAAATGAAATGGTTAATGAAATGGTAATGAAATGGTTAAAAAGGCTGTTCATGCTTGAAAACCCTGCAATGTGGTGTCTTATAATAGCTTCTGTAGTTGGGTAATGAAGCAACAATGCTAATGTTGCTAACATCTGAGTATGCTAAACGACAAAATGGACAGGAATGCTTGAAACAGCTACAAAATCTGTTAAAATCTTTTAAAAAAGAAAAAAAGACATAACCAGCAGTCTATTTAAGGTAACTTAGTGAAGTCATATATTTAGACAGTTTAAGTCATACATATTAGCTGTATTAGTTCACTGTTATATGTCTACTAAACATTTCCTAACCTTTAAAAAATGCATTAATTGTGGTCATTTCTGCCTCCGCAGTGCCATCTCAGGTTCAACTGTGTCATAGGCGTGGATGACGTGGATGATATGTCACAATATGCATATCAATCAACCAATAATGTACAATCATCTGGGTGTCACCGCTATCAGAGGCACACTGCTGCTAATGCAGCTCAGCCAATCAGCTCTCCCTCCTGCCCTGCCTCTAATCCCATACATCACCCAGTGCCCCTCCCAATCTACCTCTCCCATTTTTTAGCCTTTTCCAAATTTGTGTTGAGGGTGGAGTCAGCAAAAATCAAGGGATTTAGTTACCCTTTAAACTCACATGATGATAATTCATGATGCCTTGCCTGCCATGATCATGCTGGCCAGCTTTTACCTCACTCACAAGATAACACCTCACCTCAAAATGTATACAGGTGTACACAAATAGCTTGTGGCTTTAGACAGACCTAAATTGGGGGACAAAAAAAAAATAAAAAATATGTGATAAAGAAATAAAAAAAAAACAGTCTATGTAAGTAATGTAATGACAGTGTAGAGATACACCTGCATCAGCTTCACAACAGGTCAAATTCCCAGGCTGCTATATATGTGACAGCATATCTGGACTATGCTAACGCTAACCAGGACCTTCCCTTCAACCTTTTTCTCCCGAACGGGATCTACGGTATCTGTGGCTGTTTGTAGGCCTAACTGCCAGTGTCTCGTCTCACCATTCTGATGTAACCCACTTTGTTTGGCTATCACGCCTCAAACGCACTTCCGTCTTCAGCGGGCTTCTCTCTGATAATGACCTTCATACCTCGCCATATACAGCATGCCCCCCCACCACACACACACACACACCAACACACACACTCACACCGGGGAGCGGGGGAGGTGCTGACGGCTGTGACAGGAGTGTGTACAGTAATCAGAAGCGCAGTTACATCCTGTCCCCTTCCCTCTCCAGCCCATCAGGCTTCACCTCTTGGTTTCCTTCTCCAGATTAGCTCTCCTGTTTCCTGAGGAGCGATTAAGAGGCTGCAGTGAGGTCCCTCTGGACCTACTGTTGACTGCAAGTCTCCATATAACAAGGAGACCTACTAACTGTCAAAATGCCGGTTTCTTTTCATCACCTGTTTTAAAGTAAGAGTTTTGTTTTTTCCAGATCAGCTAATCACAGGGGGTTAGTTAGCAATGTTGCTAACAAGTTATGGAAGTTAATGCATCTCGATTGTGTGGTTTCAGCCATTGTATAGCACCTTATTGTGTGGTAAACTATGATAAACTGCTAAAGCTGAGCCTTAAACACTTTTGCAATAATTGTTTCATGGTGCCACTTATGGTATCAATAAGGCTCCTTTATAAAAGGTTTATTAATAGTTTATAAAGGAGTTTATTAATGGTTACAAATTAAGTTGTGAATACTTCAAACATTAATAAACACTTACAACACTTAAATAGAAAGGACAACATATCTAATAGAAAATAATATACATAGTCAATATAGTCATATAATATGTTATTAGAGTTAAATGAATAAAATGTTAGTAATGACTGATGGAAAAGACAAAGTAAGATGAACATTTAGCAAGATCTGAGGTTTAACGGTATCAACGAAAATGGAATCATTTTTTGGTACACAGCAGGCCACTGTTGCCCTTCCTATTTATGTGTTGTAACTGCTTATTAATGGTTTATAACCTAATTAGTAAAATGAATAAACTCCTTTATAAACTATTTATAAACCCTTTATAAAGGAGCCTAATTTAAAGTGGTACAATTTTTATATTAGTAGATTAGTTCTAAGTTGTATTTCTGATTTAGCTAGGCCAACTATCCTACTCATGCTACTCAGGTGTATATCACCCATCACTAGAGGGTATAAGTGGAGGCACATGCCTCCTCCGACACATGTAAAGTCAGTCTCTGCCTCTTTTCAATCTGCTGCTGATTTAGCATTGCTTAGTAGACAACGCGGTCGAAGGAAAGCGCAGCGACTCAGTTTCGATACACCAGCTCACAGATGCCTTGTGCTGACTGACATCACCCTAAGAGTGATGAAGGAAAAGGGCATCATCTACCAATTGTTCTCTTTCGGGGCAAGCTATATGACCGGGATTCGAACCATTGATCATGGTGGCTGCGCTTTAGACAGCTGGACCACTCAGACCCTCAACTTTTTGTATGTTTCTAGATAATCTAGAAAAAAGGTAATGCCACAGCATTACAATCAGATTTTACTGTTTGCAAATGTGAATTGGGCCTTTGTGCTCTTTTTGGTTAGCAGTGGTTCCCACCTTGGAACTCTCTCATGGAGGCCATTTTTTTCCAGTCTCTTTCTCATCATTGTATTATTAAAAATTACTTTAACTGAGGCAGGTAAAATGTGCATTTCTTTAGACGTTTTCTGAGTTATTTTGTGACTTCCTGGATGAGTTGTCCATGCCCTTTAGAGCAGTTTTGGTGGGCATGTCACTCCTGGGAAGACTCACCACTGTTCCATGTTTTCTTCATTTGTGAATAATACATGTAGCTGGGGTCTCAAAGCTTTAGAAATGACTTTGTAACCTTTCCAGAATCTTCTACATGATCAATGACTTGTTTTCTCATCTGTTTTTGAATTTCTTCTTTCTGGGACATAATGTGTTGCTTTTTGAGAACTTTAAGCTGCTTCAGGTTGTCGCATTAGTAGTAGCATTCACACCTGGTTGTGACTAAGTGAAATTGAACTCAGCTTTCCAAAAAAAAAATAGTTTATCACAGTTTTTCAATGCTTTTTCCCCATTTTACAAAGAGCCAGTTTGGTTTGGATTGTTTTTTTAAATAAATGAAATCAGCTTTTTAAGAATTCCTTTTATACTTCCTTAAGGTTTTCTTTGTCTGATATTAAAGCTTGTTTGATAATCTGAAAAGTGGAAGTATGGCCAAAAAGCAAAAAATGAAATAAATGTATAAAAGGGCAATACTTTTTCATGGTGCTGTATTTTATTCAGGTGACTACTATCCCAGCCTTAAAGCACTACCATCCATATGAGAAAGAAAAGATGAGGAGCTGTCTCTTTGAGATGTTTGTGTGAGTGCAGTTTAGCAGTTTTTGCACAACAAAATGAGCACGCTAGCATATGCATGCTAATCTAATCCCAAATGTTCTCACTTAGAGTCACGCTACCTTCTGACTGACTGTTCATTCAGAGGCAGCTACCTGAGCTACAACAGCCCACACACTCCTCCACCCTAACAGATGACTGACACCGTTACCTCTGAGCTTCCTATTGTCTGCAGTTTATACAGTTTACTGTTGCTATTGATTTCCTCTGCTAAATCACCTATAGCTGCAGGGGGGTTCGGCCTGCAGCGTCCACAGGCCTTCAGCGTACATCTGGAGAGAGCAGATTTCCTGTGCCATTCTGTCCTGCTGCTCAGGGACACAATTGTTATCCCACCCACTCTGACACACACTCTTACGCGTGCACACACACTCACACACACACATACATACACCAGATAGGCTTATATACCTTATATATAGCATTTGAGAGTTTACAATAACTGTATGTTTTATGTGTTGTTTATGTTATATTTATATCATATATGTGTCATATGTATTATTTGCAATGTGCTGCAGGCCTGAAATGCAAGAATAAATTTATATTAATAAATACAATTAAGTCCAGCAGACAAAACTTTCAGTATCATACTGTCTGCTATCGAAAAAATAAATACATTGTAAATGAAGACTCATAGTCATCCAGACTATGAAGGAACACATAATGAATCATGTAGTAACTAAAAAAAGTGTTTAACAAACCAAACTACTTTATAAAGCATTTAAGTGATTCTTATCTGGGTGCTGTTAACTCTGAGGAACTAACCCTGTGCAACAGAGGTAACCCTAGGTCTTCCTTAGCTGGGGCAGTCCTGATGAGAGCCACTTGCATAATAATGTTTTATAACATGTTAATTATGTAAAGTTTTTCAGTAACATTTCCTATGATACCTGTAGTCATAATGTATTATATATTATATGACATGCATAATGCTTATAATGACTGCAATAAGCCTGTATAATAACTCATAAGTACTTAAAGCGAAATTCATAACATATTATAAACTACAAGTGTAAGGGTTCACTGAGAAAGGGTTATAATGCCTTATAATATATGTTCATAAGAACATTGTACAATGGAGTGTTGTAATGCACTATAACACAAATGTGGTATATTTTGGTATAATGCATTATAAAATGCAGCTATGATTTCTCAAATTAAGCTTTTATATAAAATATAATGTTGTAAACATTAACTGACTTTAAGTGAGGTGAATTTTCTCATGCTTTTTAAACATGAAGTACATTTTATTATGCCTCACTTTAATGTCTTGACAGTAATGACTGTATATAAGGCTTTATAATGTGTTACTCACTTATTTAAAAGCTTAATTTGAGAAATAGTAGCTGCATATTATAATGCATTATACAAAAATATACCACATCTGTGTTATAGTGCATTACAACACTACATTGTACAATGTTCTTACAAACATATATTATAAGGCATTATAAGCCCTTTCTTAATAAACCCTTATACTCGTAGTTTATAATGTGTTATGAATGCTGCTGTTAGTACTTATGAGCTAATACACAAGCTTATTGCAGTCATTATAAGATATTATGCCTGTCATATAATGCATTATCAATGCATTTATAATACATTATGAATACAGGGTTCATAGGAAGTGTTACCATTTTTTTTTTTTTACGTTATTTAGTAGATCTTGCCACAATATGAATTAGAACATTACAGATGAGTAATTACAGATAAGTAAATAACTTTTGACAAGTTCAGCACAGCTGTTAACTAAAAATAATTTCAGGTGACTCATAAAGCTGACTAAGAAAATCCAGAAATGTAGCTACTTAGAATCTAGAAGAAGAATCTAAAATAATTCTTGTATAGCTCCAGTGACTTTTACAGTATTACATAAAAAAAAACATAAAAATAAAGAAAATGCATTGAAATACAAGAAGTCTTCCAACTTTTGACTGAAACTATATATTTATACATTTATGTACATATGGCATAATAACCTTTTAAGCCTAAACCTCTCTCTCTCTCTCTCTCTCTCTCTCTCACACACACACACACACACACACACACACACACACACACACACACTCCAATGTTGACTTCTTTGCCTTTTGTCAGGCTTGTCGTGACACCCGAGCATCCGGCCTGCTGCTTTATCAGCCAACCTGAGGCCAGCTGTGACAGGCATGAGGAAGCACCCGAGAGCGTCCCAGTCACTGAATTTCCCCCCCGGCCTGACAGCCTGTCTCTCCTTCAGCCTGACAGCGGCTACACTCATCACTCTGGGCTTCATTGATTAACATTCAGGCCTCACTGTAGCCACTGGGACTCTGTGCTGCATTTTCACTGCAGATGCTGCCTATATGACTGGTAACATTTGGGTCATCTTTTAAAGCTGAACATACTGGATATATGTACAGTTGCAACAAAAACGCTTTGTGATTACTTGGATTTCTGCATAATTTGGTCATTAAATGTGTTTTGAAGTCACAACAATAGACAAACACAGTCTGCTTAAACTATTACCACTAAACATTTAATGTTTGCATGATTTTATTGAACACAACATGTTAACATTCACAGTGAGGGTGAAAAAGTATGTGAACCCCTAGGCTAATGCCTTTTCTAAGAGTTAAATTTTGGAGCCAGGATGTGATGAGATTGGATGTGTTGGTTAAAGCTACGTTAAGTTGGTTAAATTGACCTGCATGACGCTGGAAAGTGTTACAAAAGTATCTTTAAAAGCCTTGATGTTCATGTGTCCACAATAAAACAATAAGATCTACAAATGGAGAAATTTCAGCACTGTTGCTGCTACTCTCTCTGGGCGTCGTAAAGTTCTGTAAAGATGACTCCCAAGGGCACAGCGCAGAATGATCAATGAGGTGAGGAAGAATCCTAGAGTGTCAGCTGAAGACTTACAGAAATCAGAACACATTTAATTTAATTACCAATTTATGCAGAAATCTAAGTAATCCCAAAGGGTTTACATACTTTTCTCTGCAACTGTAGACATACTCTATGTGCTGGACTTTGTTTTTTATTTGGCTGCAATGATTAGCTTCATATGTGTTTATTAAAGTATCTTGCTTGCTATGAAGGCCAGGTTTTCCTAAATAATAGGCAGGCTTCACAACAAGGAGTAAATGGTGAAGGATGTTCATTCAAAAGAAATCCTGTCTAGTGCCCTAGAATCGAAAGCTGTATTAATCTTGATATAGTTCAATAATAAAAGTTATTAAGCACCTCACACACTGTTGTTTTTCCTTTAAAAGAACATCCAGCAGAACCAAACTTGCTAACAGGCCAACTCCAAAACTGTTACAGCAAGTAAAACACGATGACAACTTCAGGAGAATGTGGTGTTGTTGATACTGGAGAGCAGCTCATCACCTCTAGACTCTGCTTATGGGAATAGGCTACAGGTTGCTTTCTGAACCAACCCTCATGACCGCAGCTTTTATTGTCCCAGTGTCCATAGAAGGGTAGTTTAAATTTGGCACAAGATGAAACAAAAGCCAGAGAAGCCAACAAGGAGACACTTAGCTAAATAAAAAAAACTAACAATAGCCAGTATTTAGTTAATACAATATCTTCTGTTCATCTTATACACTTTCAAAAACAGCCTGAACTACCTCAGCTCAACCAACCTGGATATAAACTCAAAATAAAAAGAAAAATCACAGGCTTCTTGTTGTTTTTGGTAAGAATCGAGAAAACAAACCTGGGAAAGCAAGTGGGGAGAATAGCTCAAACCTAACCAAATACAGTCTTCTCAGCTTTCTAACCAAAGCTCACCCTGATGGAAAACAACAAAGACAAGCTACACTATCTCATAAAACTCTTTTTAATGAATTATTACAGTGTTTTGATACAGTGTTAAATCTCCAGTATCAGTCAAAATGTTGGCTTCTCCTCAAAATCAGTGTTTTCTAATTAATTTAAAACTCTAACTATGAAGGAAAACATGTGGGATTATTTAGTAAGTTAAGAAAGTGTTAAAGAAACCAGAATATGGTTTATATTTTAGATCTTTCAAAGTAGGCACCTCTTGCCTTTCAACTTGGGGTCTCAGCTGCCCTTAAAAACAGTCCAAAAGTAAAAAAAAAAAAAAAAAAAGCAAAAACATCGATCCATTTCTGTAAATCAGTTAATTGATTGAGTTCAGTGTCAAGAATCATGTTCTTCTATGAGTCATTTGGATGTGAAACCTGCCCAGAACCACCCCGGCTCCACCCCTCACCCATTAACCCCCACCAGAGCCCCACCCAATAGTAGCGTATACATGGGGAATGTAATATCGAATGCCCAGGTGGATTTTTACTTTCGGGAACTGGACCGCTCACCTCTGTGTAGCTAAGTAACTATGTTTACATAGGATCTCTGGTGGATTTCACATTTTGCAGAGACTCTAAGACTAGGTCAGTGGCTGAACTGTGATTATCAGGGAATTACACATGTGGTAAAGTAATATATGACATTGTTAAGACTGTTATTAGTGTAAAATGTCTTTTTTTAAAAACTTTTGTAACTGTGGTGTCGCAGTGCTGTTGGCCAATCAGAGGTAATGTGTTTGCATGTTTGTATGTATGAATATTCCCTCCACACTCCTTCACTGGAACACTAAAGCAGTGTTATACCAGATCACCGGAGCACTTTTTCTTTTTTTTTTAACAAAAAAACAACTCACATGACATTCATTCATCCATACTAGAGACCACAACTAGACATTTTAAACTGAACGAAAAACAATGGAATGACTAAACCTTTAACTAAACCACATCTGAGGATAACCCAAAAAAGAGTCATACACTTGCTATTAATACATCAAACAGCTATTTAAGATATGCAGTAAATGATGTTTTAATGGGTAGGGTAAGTTGCTGATGCCAATCCCAAAAAAAGATATGTTCTGCTTTTGTTTCAGGGCATCTGCGAATTTACCAGCTAATTTGCTCACACTCTGCACGTGTTGGAAATACGATACATTAACCTTACGGGTTTGTTCCCCTTGCGGTTGGAAACAGGTTACTATAATTGTGACTTTTAGGAAGTTTCCCATGAAAGCTGAAAGTGCGTTTTAGAGCTTTTCTGCAGACTCAGCGTTCTGATATTCTGCAATAATGCGGTTGTTTTTGCTTTTACAGTAGTGGTATGATACTTTTTTAGAACCGTGGTGTTTTATCTGCAGGTCTGAGAAGTGAAACTCTGATACATTTCCATCCTTTCAAAATGCTTCAAAAATGACATCGTCATTCGGTTCATATCGGGCAGGACGATCTGCGTGCGATGATCTGAAGTGTCTATATTTTACTATTTTTAAACGTAACTCCCGCACTGCAGTCTAGCTTCACGTCTGAAATGCACTGACACTAAAAACCCTTAATATGACTTAAGAAGCCACAAATAGCCTGCGTTTATGGGATAACACTTTATTTAAAGGGTGACTACATAGGGATTAATTTACACGTACATAAGCGTTTGATCATTTATAGCGCTTTTATGAAACATCAGAACTAAGTTATGGAGCGTGCAGGGAAGTAACCCAGTTAAGAACACCATATGAATAGATTAACATTAGCCATAACATTAAAACCAATGGTCTATTATTGGGTATGTACAGCTTGTGCTGCTAAACAGCTTTGACCTGTGGTACCTGGCACCAAGAAAAATCCTGAATCAGCTGAAATCCTGAATCCTATAAGTCCTGTATGTACGTTTGGTAGGCACTGTAGGTATTGAACACTGCGTACTGAGAACACCCCATAAGACTGATGTTTTTTGGAGATGTACTGATCCAGTTGTCTAGCCATTACAGTTTGGACACACCTCATTCAATGTTTGCATTTATTATTTATTTATTTATTTATTTTCACAAAATTTCCTACGTTAATTAATAATGAAGTCATTCAGACTATGGAGATATATATATATTATAAAATATATTTTAAGCATTTAGGTGCTCTTATTTGGGGTGCTGTTAACTTGTGGTGAACTTATCCTGTGCCCCCCCTCGTGGAAAAAAAAAAGTACATTTAAGGTATGATCAGGTATGGCCCCTCCCACAGCTAGTTTTATTGGTCACTGTGGATTTCGGAGGATGACTTTAGAGTACATTTTTGGTTTGTGGTTGTGTTTAAGCAGTGCAACCTTGATGAGCACAATTGAAACCTTTCCTATTGGCTCCTTGCACCATCTAATTGCATAGTGTATGTAAAAAATAATTATGGCATGGTTAAGTGTGTTAAAAGCGGTCCAGCAGTCTAAAGCACTGTAACTATGATTGGAGTCGCTGGTTCGAACCCTGGTCATGTAGCTTGCCATCAGCTGCCGGAGTCCTGAGAGAGCACAATTGGCCTTGCTCTCTCTTTTCCTGTGGGTAGATGGCGCTTTTCCCCTCATCACTTCTAGAGTGATGTTAATCAGCACAAGACGTCTGTGAGCTGTTGTATTGGAACCAAGTTGCTGCGCTTTCCTCCGACTGTGCTGTGATTCTATTTAGGAATGATGCATCAGCAGCAGTTTGAAAAAAGAGGCATTGTCTGACTTCAACTCTTGCTAGTCTTCACCATCCTTGTGTTGAGGCATCACTAGTGATTAGGGATATACAGCTCAATGGGTGGGGCAATTGACCTAGATAAATTGGGTGAAAAATGGTAAAAAAAAAAAGTCAAATTAATTTGTTTAAAAAAATAAAACTTGAGTATGCTCAAGTATTAATTTTTAAATATGTTATTCAGCAAAATCTCACAGTAATATCGAATGTCAATCAGTGCTTAAATTATAATATTGTTATTACAAAACAACACCAAAAAATAACAGCTTCTTCATCATCTGAAAGCACTCCTACGGTCGCACCGCTGACGATTAGGTTTCCAGATTTTCGTCATCAGTCACAGCGAAGACGCTGAACGTGCAGAAAAGGAGGTTTCACTCTCACCATCGCCTTGTTGTGACCTTTGAAGCCCACTGTTGACTGCTCGCCCATTTTCAGGTTGACTAACAGGCTCGTCTCTCTTATGCTTCTTAATGGGATTTAGTCACCTAAAGGCCCACTAGACGTGAATGCCAGTCGCACAATGGTGCCGCCGCCGCCGCTGAGTCAAGTGGCGACTCTCTCCTACACTTCAGGTGGAGTGCTTGGGTTGGAATGAGAGAACGTGAAGCTCCTTCCAGCACTTCAGGCTCTCAGGGACTGGGGGACGCAACGTGCCGCTGGCAGGCCGCATTGTTGCCCTTTTTGTCTGGGTATTGGTTCAGTTCTGTGGCAGTTGGGGTGTGCTTTGTTGTTTTATGGCTGGCTTGGAGAGAGATTAGTCACTAGCCAAAATGCAGACACTGGTAATCACAGGCCTGCTGCATTTTAGAGGTTTCGTCAACAACTGCCAAGGAATATTCACTGGCGAGGGTTGTAAACAATTTAATGAGAGATTCACAGGAATGAAACGGATAGGTTAGTGAGAAATAGGTCTGGTTTTATTTTATATATACAGTACAGGCCAAAAGTTTGGACACACCTTCTCTTCTTCAATGCGTTTTCTTTATTTTCATGACTATTAACATTGTAGATTCTTACTGAAGGCATCAAAACTATGAATGAACACAAGTGGAGTTTTGTACTTAAAAAATAAGGTGACATAACTAAATATCTTGGAAATAACAAAAAAACATTTATTATTATTCATTTATATTTTGGTTTCTTCAAAATAGCCACCCTTTGCTCTGATTACTGCTTTGCACATTCTTGGCATTCTCTCAATGAGCTTCAAGAGGTGGTCACCTGAAATGACTGAATTTTCCAACAGTCTTGAAGGAGTTCCCAGAGGTGTTTAGCACTTGTTGCCCCTTTGCCTTCACTCTGTGGTCCAGCTCACCCCAAACCATCTGGATTATTCAGGTCATTTTTTGTTAAGAACAAAATTCTACATGTGTTCATTCATACTTTTGTTGCCTTCATGTAAATAGTCATGAAAATAAAGAAAACGCATTGAATGAGAAGGTGTGTCCAAACTTTTGGCCTGTACTGTATATATAAAACCAATTTAATTTTTGAAGAGTAAAAAAGTAGCCCCCAACCTCAACCTATCCACAGAAATTTAAACAAAGCCATTGGATACAGTCAAACATTGATAAAGTAGTTAGCAATGAAATTACATATTTTTTAGTATGCTGGATTTGCTACCTTTTAAAAATATTCAGGGCCCTATCGTACACCCTGCACAAGTTGCGTCACGATGCTCTTTGTTACATTACACACCATCAACATCAACCCCATCTATTTTCACGCCTTGCGCCCACGCCATTAAAATAGAGTCAGAGTTTCAGGTAAATTTCTGGCGTATTTGTATATTGGTGGCAGGAAACACGGGTGCCCCACTGACTGAAATAAACCAAGACAACAGTCAATCACCAGAGTTAAGCCCCAAAGTCAGAGCTCACCTGGCTCTTAAAGGGAATGTCAAGTGAAATGCTGATTGTTTTTTTCCCCCGTTACATCCAAAACTCACCCATAATTAATATTAAGAGAATTAGTCCATGCCTTTTGTGCTTTTTGAGCCACACAAGGCAATTTGAATATTTTTTTATACTGCGTGTATAGTGCCATCATACTAAAGAGTAAAATGTATATATGGCGCATACCAGCCCACTCCAAGAACTACATAGGTTCTTAAAATGAAGATTCCTGATTGGATCTTGATTTAAATGTAATTTTTGAAAGAAAAAAAATAACTCATGCCAAGAAAACTACAGCTAAAACATTGACATCTGTCATATACGATATACATATATTTTTTTTTTTTTAAGAACCAATCTCTCTTTTGAGAAATGCCTTTCAGTTTGTTACTCTACTTTTAGGTTCTACTTTTAGTGTTTAGTTTTAACTTTGGGTTCTGCATCAACTGCAACTTTTTGGTTGGGGGGTCTTAAGAACAGGTCCACACTTCCACTCTTACACTCCTAAACCTGGGACTGTATTCATCTCCTTGTATGATAACTCGTCTAAAACCTGTCCTGAATGGTCAGATTGTGATGTAAATTTCAGAAAAATCTGGTCCTACATCGCTATTCTCACTTTTACCAGTTTTATGAGTTCAGGCCCAGCACTAAACCATTTGGAACATTTGGAATCCTCAATAAAGATGTGTTAGGTGCTGGTTAGGAGTGACTTGTTAGACTATGAGGACTACTTTGAGATCCACTGATTTGAGGAACCAAAAGTAGTTCTTCAATTGCATCCCCTTCCTGGCACCTTTATTTTTAAGATAGTAGGGAACTGCAACTGCAAGGACTTTTCCAAGGTGCAGTAAAACTCATGCGGTTAGTGCCTTTGAGCCAGTTTATGATGTTGCTTTAGTGAACTCTTTATGCCAGGTTCAGACTACGTGACTTTAAGAGTAATAAGGTCATTGTACTCTTTACTCTACACACAACATGTTGTCTTGTAGTCAGATAAAATATTATACAGGGTGTGGTTTGTGCATTATGCAACTGATTAGCAACCCAGGGTCTGTCTGCTTTCCAAAAACATGTTTTATTATTAATTCACATGCAAGAACCCTAGTCCACGTTTACATCTAGAGGTATGTCACAATTCGTGTTAGGATAGAGAGGTAGGGTCCTAGCTAACAGAGAACTATTAGCAACATCTTTTTAGTTTAGCCTTTATTATTACAGAAATAATGATCAGAAGAACATTCTAAAAATATGTGACACAATAACAATTTATTTCACAGTTTTATTAGAACTATTTCTCACACAACATTGCCAGTTAGATGGGTACTAACATTATGGAAACATTAAAACATTGCTACGTTACCAGAATGTTTAAAAAAAATGGTAAATAAAAACAGTCCAAGAACATCGAGAAAACAGATTTAACGTTATAAGGGCATTAACTGTAATGTTCAGAAAACATTCTACTAACCAAAAATTGTTTAATAGGGTGAATTTTCTAAATGGAGATTTGTCAGAGAAATCACAAGCAAGGTTGCAGCTCAATTAACCAAAGAAACCCACAAAAGTAGCATATTTCCTTGTTAAAAACTATGATAACCATTGCATTATCTTAGTTCAATGGAGTTTTAGTGTATTATGCCCATATTTTTCATAGCAGGCATAAAAAAATCACTGGTAGCTTGATTGCTAAATTCCCTGATCCACCTTAAATGGTGTAGCAGTTACACTTTGAAACCTAAGGCTACTGAATCATTTAGGGTGAACAGAAATTTTGAACTAGAAGGTTTTCTATTCTACCCTAGTTTTCTTTATTATTAAATGGTCCATAATACAGCTCTGGAAAACAAATAAGAGACCACTTCAGTTTCTGAATCAGTTTCTCTGATTTTGCCATTTATAGGTATATGAACATTTCTCCCAAATTCCAAAAACATTTCAAGAAAATGAGAAATGGCTGAAGTAATAAAAAAGACACAGAGCTTTCAGATCTCAAGTTCATATTCATAAAGTTTTAAGAGTTCAGAAATAAAAATTTGGTGGAATAACCCTGGTTTTTAATCACAGTTTTCATGCATCTTGGCATGTTTTCCTCCACCAGTCTTACACACTGTGCTTTTACCAAGTTTTCTATTTGGTAAAATCAAAGAAACTCATCATTTTTAAGAGGTCCTTTATTTTTTATTTTTTCCAGAGCTGTAGATGCCTAATAGATGCTCACCACAGATTCAACTAACATTCGACTGAATATCTAATAAATGAAACTAAAGTCTAAGTTAAATGTAAATTATTCTGTATAGAACCCAAACCTACACATAAATCTAACCCTAATCCTAGCCTTAAAATGTTGAGATTAGGAATCAGGTTAGATTTGGGCGTAGGGTTACATACAATATGGGTACACTTACCTTAAAGTTCAGTTGTATTTAATAGATACACAGTAAAATGTTAGTTGAATGTTGGTTTAGCTTCTATGAGGCGTCTATAACGGACCATCCAAGTAAAGTGTTTCCAGTGATACCAATATTTAGCTACAGTTCATGATTTTAGCTCTCTCAAATTTTAGCTTGAGTTATTAAAGGTGAATGATAATAAATAATGATCAAATCACATTACAGAATAATTCTTAAAGGAAGCAATGTTTTAATAATGTTTAAAGATCACTCCTACAGCATATCTTTCAGCTTGTGTTTTTATTCATATTTATTTTTTAAATTGTATATTTGCCACAAATACACAGTTTTTTTGCAGCCTAAAACCTTTATTCCTCCAAATCTCTCATTAAATTGTGCCCAGATGGCTGACCACTTTCAGATTTTTGGGGGACGCCCATTAGTTGAGTTTTACATGCAGGAGATTAGGAGAGCAAGGCTATATTTAGGATTAGGTACCGTATAGTTTAATGGGTGAACCTTTATCGTATGAAAGTACTTCCTTTAGTAAAGAGGGTTTGTAAATACCAGCTTAAAAAAATATTATTGGTAGTTTATGAAAACTATAAAAACTAAGAGGACACAGCCATGTTTGAAGTTTATGGTTTTGTCACACAAAGTATAACATAACAGAACTTGCCTATGGAAACTGTATCTTTCTGGCAGCAGAGCTGGTCAATAATTGCAGTTGTTTCTATTTCTGTTTTTTTTTTTTTTTTTTTGCGTTTTATTGCAGTGTATTTGACAGAGATACATCTACATGACAACAAATATTCTTTGTAAAATTACATATTCATAATTTTTATGGAAAAAAAATTAACCTTTATTTTAAATTAGTTTTGTACATATTGCCAATTAAACTTTTAGAAACAGTAAATGAATATATTTGTAAAAAATCACATGATACATTAAAGAAAACACCAAGTGCATTCTTGTTATTTTAAGATTATTTTACAGGTTTTTAAATATAGTGTGTGAGGCTTCTGTGGAAGAAATTTTAGGACAATACCGGTAGTATGTCTGGTTCAGCTGCACCTGGTCAGTTGAGGAACAGAGCAGTAATTTATTTGCGTTGTCAGATAAAAATGAAATACGTTGTTATTTTCAATAACGTTCAATATTTCTTCCAATACATATTTTACAAAAGAAAAGAAATGAATTTATTGTTGTACGTTTTTTAGGTTATAACTGCTCTGCTTTTGCCAGTGGTCAGAAATGTCTGGCTTGGCGTTCCTCCATCCTCTGGAAAACAAGCCAAGGTGTGTTGCGGAGAGGATTTACAGCCGGGGCTTATGCGCATCCTGTCATGGGGCTACGATAATGCAGTGTGTGTGCGTACGCGAGCATCAGAATGTCAACACCTGGCACGGATCGCCCCGTGATGGGACGGGAGCAGGTGCGCGAGAGCAGGGCAAACACCCCAGACTCTGGAACAGGTGCTGAAGTTTGGGTTTCAGTTCCTGGTCGGAGCGCTCGCGCCACGGGCATTAGTGGACTGGAATAGCCGGTTAGGTACACAAATCCCAAGCCGGACTATAAATGTTAATAGCTGGCTAGGTACGGTAATCTGCGATTGGTGACATTTGGTCTACCTTAATCTGAAGATGTATTAGAGGGAGTTAGAGGGAGATGGATGGAGAGGGATAGGAGGAATTACTCTAATCAGAGTGGGGCTGTGGTCGTGTAAAATCACTCATTAAGCTTAGGATAGGCCATGTAGTCCCCCCCCCCTTCTGTCTGCACAGTGGGGGGGGGGGGGGGGGGGCTACATCTGGATGTCTATGGGGGTCCTAATGTGGGGATTTATTGGGAGAAAACACAAAACGTAGTTGGTAGAACCTTTGAATTTATCAAAAAAAAGGTATCAGCAAATGATAAGAATAACACAACTTGAGAACTAATTAATTTTTTAAATGAACAAAAAGTATTGCTATTCAGCAACAATCAAGCTATACAGTGATTTTAGGATATTAGATGATCACAAGCCCACCTAATCCCCAACTCCCCAATTCATCTCTTCCCAGTAGTACTCAATGCAATTCCATCAGTGCAGAGAACACAGGTCCACCAGTTCACAGCTCAATGATAAAGGCTTTATACCCCTCTAACCCATGTCTGCCAGTAGGTTCATGTTTATCTGCTAAAAAAGAGTCATATTCTATTAGCAGTTGTTCGCTACAATTAGAAAACAAAAACTGTGCATGTGTGCATTTGTTGTATGCTGGTAAGAAAGGCAAATCAAATGCCTATAGGAAGGTAAAGCTCAATGTACACCACAAAGACAGTACCAGTCAAAGGTTTAGGCACACCTTAAATTCAGTAAATATGTTTTATATTTTAGATTCTTAGATGCTTTGCTCATCTTGACCAGATTTTCTCAGTCAGCCTTATGAGGTAAAGTCACCTGGAAAGGCTTTCAGTTAACAGCTGTGCTGAATTTCTTGTCCTCTTAATGTGTTTAAGAGCATCAGTTGTAAAGTTGTGAAGAGGTAGAGTTGGTATACAGTGAATAGTGAATATTTGAGTAATGCATCCATATTATGGCAAGAACTACTCAACTAAGTAAAAAAAAAAAAAAACTTTAAGAAATGAAAGACAGTCAACCCGAAATCATTTCAAGAACTTTGATTGTATCCTCAAGTGCCGTCGCATAGAAGAAAAAATGTTATGATATGAAAATGAAATGGCTCTGCCCCAGAAAAAGAAGAGCAAGAGTTATCTCTGTTGCACATTAACAGCCTCAGAAAATGCAAGTTAACAGCACCCCAGATAGGAGCAGCTAAAGTATTTTGTAAAGTATTTTGGTTTGTTTAAAACTTTTAAGTTACTACATTTAGGATTCCACATGTGTTCCTTCATAGTCTAGATAGCTTCAGTATTCATTTACAATTTGACTGATACTATACATCAAATACAATAAAAAAGCCATATAGTTCTATCTGACCTAGAAAAGAAGGGCAAGTCAAAAGTTAATAAGTTAAATATGTAAACATAAATAACAGAAATCAATAACTAATCACATAATTAAGTCAATAAAAAAAATATATGCACAAATGGATGAATGAATAAATACAAGAATGAACAAATGAGTGTATGAATGAATGAATGAATGAATGAACTCATGCAGGAGAGACTGAATGAACAGATGTACAAGGAAGCCCTGAGGCTGAACCAATGCCTCGATCATCTGACATACAGACGGTTGGTTTGCCTTGACTTTGTGAGGTGCTGCAGTCGACTACTCTAAGATCCTGACCAGGCTGAGACTGGAGAGCAAAGAGCAGGTCAGGAGGTCAGTCTTCACTTAGAGAAATCCATAGACCTTTAACACAGTTGAAAGGTTGAAATATAAATAGAAATATATATTAATACATTGTGTGGGTGGTGAAAACAGTGCATTTATTGCAACAAATGAAAGGCCTTTAGGACCTTTAGCTCCTGATGAAATACTAGTGTCCAGTTCAGACCTGAGACTTTTTCCAAAATAGAATACGAACAAGGAACTTTTTGCTAATAGAAGTTTAAATTCATAATGAATCAGTGATAAAAGTCTTGTAGTTTTGCAGTGTTTCTTACATTAACTTTGATGTTATTTCAGTTATTAATATACATTCATTCCTACATTTCAAAATTTTAATAAAATAATAATAAAGAAAATAATTTAAATAAGATTAATTAATCTTTGACGATTTGACATATTTATAAAACTTCACACAATTCATAAATCAGCTTTCCTCATATTAATCACTGTTTATTTCCATGACAAGCAGTACGACAGGGTCTATACATCGAAACTTAGTATTTATATCTGTAATTTGAAAAATGTATTGGTAACACTTTACAATAAAGATCTCAAATAACTGTTTTTATTCAAATTATTAATTGACAGTTCTTATTAATAGCTTACTACACATTATTGAAATTTAAAGCTTAAGAATGCTTTAAATAATTAACTTAAAATTCTGTTGTAAAAACTGTTATGTTATGTTAATTATTGTAAAGTGTTACCAATGTATTGTTACTCAGTGTTTCTATGAAACTTGTTACAACTATGCTGTGAACACAAAAGGCATGTTATATTAAAATTGAAATAATTAATTTATGTTTATTAGCAGACAACTATAACCTGAGTAAATATACAAAGCACTTTTTAAATAATAATAAAGCACTTCAGAGGTGGACTTGTTTGTGTGCTTTGGATCATTGTCCTGGTGCAGAACCCAAGTAACCCTGAGCTTGAGGTCACAAACCGATGCCCAGACATTCTCCTACAGAATTGTCTGGTAAACAGCAGAATTCCTGGTTCCATCTATTATTTTCCAAATTCTGAGGCAGCAAAACAGCCCCAGACCAGACCATCACACTACCACCACCATGTTTTACGTTGAGTATGATGTTCCTTTTCTGAAATGATGTGTTAATTTTACGCCAGATGTAACAGGAAAAACACCTTTCACTTTTCCACAAGTTCCACTTTTGTCCAGTTTTGTTGTCCACTTTTCAGTCCAAATAAGATTTACCCAAAATCCTCGGAGTCAAGATGTTTTTTAGCAAATGTGAGATGGGCTGTTTTCTTTTTGGTTAGAAGTTTATTTTTTCCTTGAACCTATCTTTCTTATCTTTCCTATCATTCTTTTTTGACCTCCTGGATGAGTTGTCCATGCCCTTTTAGAATACTTTCTGTGAACCAGCCACTCCTGGTAAGGTTCAACAGTGTTCCATGTTTTCTCTATTTGTGAATAATAGCTCTCATTGTGGTCTGTTGGAGTCCCAAAGCCTTAGAAATGACTTTATATCCCTTTCCAGACCGATAGATAGATAGATAGATGATCAATGACTTTGTTTACTCATCTGTTGTTAAATGTCTTCAGATCACGGCATAATGTGTTGCTTTTTGGTATCTGTTAGCTGCTTCATGTTACCTAACAGATTCTATTCAAGTGATTTCTTGATTCTACAGGTCTGGCAGTAATCAGACCTTCTTGTGGTTAGTATTCAAATTGGTTTTGCTAAATTGGTTTGGATTGTTTTTTTTTTCTTTAATAAATGAAATTATCATTCAAAAAGTGATTTTTATATTTACTCAGGTTATATATATGTGATATTAAAGTTTGTTTGATCATTTGAAAAATGTAAGTATGACAAAAAAGCAAAAACAAAATATACAAATACTTTTTCATGCAACTGTATATATATGTATAAAACATACATAATGCCACTATAATGACTCTAAGCCGGTGCACCCATCGATTGATCCCTGAAACTAAATCTCTCCCAAGACACCAGTGTAATCACCTCGGTGGACCATCATCCACAAGCGCAAATCCTCCTGTATGTTGTAAGCTGATAGAGCAACCATATGCCCCTGAATATCATTCATTCAATTTTGGGTGAAACCTAGTCTCGGCCTCCCCTCCCCAAAATAGTGTTATATTTCCGTGGCCTTGGAATTAAGGGCCTCCAGGATTAGGGTATAGACCTAGCCATGTCCGTCCACATCCATCCACCTCCCCCCACCGTCTCTTGTTCCTACTCTTCCCCACTTATGCTTGTATTATGTCGATAGAAAGACTCAGATTAGCGATGTGTTTATGTTGACAGCCGCTGAAGCTGGATTAGATCATGCATGTGGGCCACAAAGGGAGGGGGCAGTGATATCTGTGTTTGTAAACGTTTTGTATATGTGTATGTGTGTGTGTGTAGGTGTGTGTATAGGCTGAGTGTTGTGGGGATTTGGGGGTGACTAGCCGAGTCAAGTCTGGCCTGCTGTTGACCTATTGTGGGGCTGGGTCACACCAAGTCTGGCTGATTTAACTGGAGTCTTTTGGCAAACCACAAGTGTGTGATTGTGTTATCACTTATTAGGTTGATTTAAAGGTGATATTTGTACATATTTTCTACATAAATAAATTGCAGTAAATGAAGATATCCACAGTCCTTATGAGTTGTTTAATGTGAAATGTGTTTATTAGAAAAAAACAACAAAAAAAAAACAGAATTAGACACCCTAACACTAATTCTAATTAATAAAGGCTGGTTACTCTGATGGACTTATCCTGTGCGACAGAGGTAACTCTTGCTCTTCCTTTCCTGAGGTGTTCCTGATGAGAGCCAGTTTCATCATAATGTTTTTTGAAAATATTTTTAAAATAACAGTAAATAAATTCTAAAAGTAGATAATAATAATAATAATAATAATAATAATAATAATAATAATAATAATAAAATCAAAATAAGCAATAGTAGTATAATATATATATATATATATATATATATATATATATATATAAATATAAAAATATAACAATATAAGAAAAATACAATAAGGAAAGAAATAAAAAGAAAATAATAAACTAAGACAAGAAATAAAATAAAAAAGAAAGTTCTAAAAGTTAAGAACAAATGGTTGGATATTAAAAGTGATTAAAATGATTTAGCGACACGGGCAAGCTGATATTTAGAGTGTCCTCTAGTGAATTCCAGCTCACTGGTGCACTAAACCTAAAAGACATATTTTACATCACTGATGAAAAGATCCGTAATGCACAAAATTATGATCTTTTAGCTTGGTATGGCTGCTGCCTTTGCGCAGGTCTCCTAATTGCGGGAATCTTTCTCCACTAGCACAATTTCCCTACTTCACTTGCAGTGTAAGCTGCAAGCTGATTGGCTCTTCTTGTTGAAGGGCGTGACTACTCTTGAACTGATGCTGGGTTAAGCGTTATGAGAACTCCCAGTCATGATTCAGTCAGTGGCTGGCCTCTTCATTAGTACAGTTTCTGGTTGCAACACTCCATTTCTGACACCAACGTTGTGTCAGTATATAAGAATACTGGGAGCTCTTGATATGCAGAAGATATGCAGAAAGCTTCATAGTAGTCAGCAAATCCAAATGAATAAATTGAGTGCAACAATGATTCACGGAGCATGACTAAACATAGGTTGTGGTGATGTTAGCTACCAAGTTATGAGTCATGCTAAACAGTAGATATCATAAACAGTTAGCCTGCAACGCACACTTTGTATTATTACTTTTTCCTATTTACTATTTGTTTCAACTCTCTACATAAATAGATTGCTTTAAACAAAGCTAAATATGCCTTTTAGGAAAAAAATACAGAATGGTAGGATTCAGCCATCCTATTGCCTAGATAAGAGGCAGAAGGCAGACAGATATTACATGTTTTACCTGTTTTATAACAACTATATAACAGCAATCAGTTTTTAAAACACATTCATAGTGGAGACACACAGTGGATGCAGGTTGTTTTACAAGTAGTACAAACAGTAGTGTTCAATTTTAACACTCAAATTGTTCATTTGTCACTATCAGTGTTGACTTAACACTGGCAAATGCGCTGCGTACCAAAATGGAACTTCCTTTTTAAGATTTACCACTATCATAGCTTTATCAATGTTATGTATAAAACTCATGAGATATGTAGTTTCACTGCTGGTTTTAGACAGCAAATAAAATGGCTATATTTGGCTATAACACAATCACTTGTTCCTATCAACAACATTGTTAATAAATCTGAGAATTTAATTTACTCCCCTGCAGAGAAAAAAAACAGCATGATCAGTTTAAGCCAGTTTAAGTTTGAGTTGTAACCCAGAGTTACAGGGGAAGAGGTCAAATCCTCCCCTTATTAGTGGAGCACTAGAGTTTAGCAACCTACCTGCTGGTTAACTAGTTAGGGCATGACCGTATGTCTTTAAAAAGGGGGCAGGTGTTGAAACAATTAATTTATATTATTATTATTATTATTATTATTGTCTGTTCCTTAGTTTCTCTGTGATGCGGAACTGAAATTAGATTTTATTCACTAGGTACTAGCACTAGGTAGGATTTCCTTGATTTTTTATCTTTTTAAAGAAGTAAAATTCTCTCTGCAGCTCTGCATTGAGGTGTAGTAGGAGAAATAGCGATGCTCTTGTGTCTGTGCCGGAGCTCCTCTGAGCTCAAACCAGACCCAACCAACGCAACCGCAACCAACGCTCGCAAGAACTGCGACCTGCTTTCCGACCTTTAGTTCTAACAGTTCTACAAGGACTATTGGTTCATTCTTTACAAACTAACATACAGACACGCTGGCAGAAGCTGGAAAGAGACCGAATATGTCTGTAAAAGCCAGAAAACGAGAAAGAGAAACTAATCCGCCTGAAACATTTATTACACTCTACAACTGTAGGGGGAGCCCACAAGCACAAAATCTCAATCCTACCTAGTGGAGCTTTAAATGCTGCAGCCTCTGTTGTCTGTTACACCATTTAAGGTGGCACACGAAAAGTAAGCTAGCTAGAGATGCATTTCTAGCAATTTGTATGCTTGTCATGAGGAGAATGGCCAAACATTTAAACTAATTTTTAACAAAGAGCATACTTTATTCAAAGCTGATGTCCTTAAGTTTTGGGATTTAGAGCCCTCTCTGGTAAGAAAGGGTAATTGCACCGACCATGCAGAAGAATCATAATTTTAAACTGGGTGGGTGTGATGCTGTCTCCTTTCAGAGCGGATGAATCTGATTCCAGGTTATGTTCAGTCATAGAGAGAGAGAGCGCGCTCAGTCAGAAACTTTACTTCAACTGCACACTTTGTTTTTATTATGAGCTACTGAGGTCTGCGTTTCCTCTTCTGAAGTCTCCATTGCTCCACCAGCCGCTCGCGTTCAGTAAAACTGAGCCGGATCCTCTTTTAGAGGCTGTACATGTGATGTAAGTACGTAAAGATGTGTGACGTGGTCAGAGGAAGCACTTCAGCGAAAAGCGACCCGACACCCCAGTTTTTAGAATGAATATACTGTATTAGGATTAGCAGGGATGGTCGTTTCAGCTCACTGCTACCATTCAACACAATATTTTGTCCCTTCTCCACTTAAACATGCTTCTGCTTTCATCTTAAGTTTAAAAAACCATGTAGCCCTAACAAGAATCAGAACAGTCTACCATAGACTTGTGTGAAGGGACAAATGGTAAAATTGGATTGGGCCTTAGCTTTCATGAGACATGGTAGAAGTCATTGGTCGCAGTGGCCTGCCAGTGTACACAAAATAAACCATGAAGAAACCCTTCTTGGCCAACTTTCAGGCATTCCCCCAGATGCCACAGTATGTAGGAGTCAAGTAGTCTCATAAACACCACCCTTAGAAAAACACCTAAACGCTCTTAAAATGTAGACAATTCAAGGCAAGCTTTCATGAAGACAAAACATGGTCACACAAAGTCACAAGATAAAGTCTTGAGAATGCTAAGAAAGCTTCAGAAGGGACGGATGGTGAGGTAGACCTTGGACAGACTGACTAGGCCAAACCGAACCAAACCGAACCAAACCAAGCCAAACCAAGCCTTGGCCTTTTTTGAGAGCCTCACTTGTACTTTTCACATGAACCCACATTCTATAGATCAACTGTAAAGTTCACAAGACAGAGAAGGAAATTAGGCCGGGCAGATCATGAACTGTGAAGCCTGAAGCTAAGCTATGCTAAGCAGATGCAAGGTAACTGGTGTTTACTGAGAGTTTTTGCATTCCCACCTCACCTAGTCAAACGGCTCATGTACACAACTGTGCTTCTAGCAATGTTGCAAGACGTGTGGTCATGCAGCAAACGTGTGTGTGCATATGTGTGTGTGTACGTGTATGTGTGCAAGATCTCACATGGTTGCAGTGTGGTCAACCTTTCCCCAGGTCCTTGATGACTCGCTCTCTCACTTCTCCTTTCCAATAACTCACTGATTTACATTGACTCCGTCTGCACTTGACACCCAAGGCACTGGCGTGGGTGTTAACGTCCAACAAATGTCTTTATCAACTAAAATAACGATCCGAAACTTTTGGGTTTTTATTTTTACCTCAATTTCTCCCCAATTTGGAAGGGCAATTACCCAAATCCCCCTCACTAGCAATTCACCCAACACTAGAAAGATTAAGGCTAGCACATTCTGCCTTCGTTAAATGTGAATCTGACACCAATGACGGATCAAGCTCGGAGGATAGCGTTGAATCCCCAGCTCTGATACATCAGCTAATAGACACCCATGATAACCGTCACATCAGAAGAGAGAGCAAAACCAGTTGTGCTCTCTCAAACTACGATCACCAGCATTCTTCTGGTCATAATGAAAATGCTTTAGCAAAATCATCTTGCATGCAACGTATGAAAAACATGGAAGTGGTTATTAGCTTCCCATGTTATACTGTTCTAATTGTTAGCGGTTAGCATATCTGAAGAGGCATCCTCTATTAAACATGCATGATACTTTAAATCATGTTTTTGAATAATAAACCATGTTTTCTTTTATGTAAACATTTATGCTAATAGCATTTTCGGCATTTAGCCCCACATTTAATTTCATTTGCTTGTTGTTTTTGCTGTTGATTGTCCCTTATATATGTTTATAGCCCTACATTAATGTTAGTCACAGTCTGTGTTATTATGTTTTTTTTTTCTGGAGTTTTTTTCTTGCAGTTAATTAAATGTTTGACTTTAATTCTATACAGTTTTAGGCAAAATATGTAAATGTGTTTTTTTGTATTGTTCTCTTATGTTTCTTGAGCTAATTAATCTAGTAATAATCCTTCAGTATTGGGCAAAGTTTGTTTGTTTGTTTTTTTGTTTGTTTTTTTTTTTCCTCTTTTTTCATCTCTGCTGTTAACCTGAATATCAGGGTTACATTTTTTACAGCTGAAATGTTTTGCATATGGTCACTGTCCAATGAAAACATTATTCTATTTTTTTTTTTTTTTTTTTTTTTTTTTTTTGCAAAATTTATTTTTACTACATATTACATACTTCAAACTGTCCCTTAACACACAAACTTTCTCTTGTAAAGTTGCTGTTTTGGAGATACATGTTTTTCATTGGACAGTGATGATATAGACTTACTCTACTTTTAGTCAAAACCTATTTGTCTGTTTATTGATAAAATACATCCGGCAAACTGGAATTCTTTGTCTGCAGCCCTGTGATATATATATATATATATGTATTTTTTTGCTCAAGTCTGTTAATCATTGCACATATTTTAGGTGGACTTTAACTGGGACAGATAGAAAATATATAAATATTGAATTGCAAAAATGCACAGATTCCAATTGTGATTTAATGTGCTACTGTTTATGTTTCACAAATAAATATGGATTACATATTTAAAAGGAAGAAGGCCTTGACTTTTTAAGAAATTAGATACTTTATATTATTAAAATGGAGTTTCTAGTGATATTTATCCAAAACATCATCGAATTATATATATAGACTGCTGCCATTCATACTGCAGTTTCAGTTCTGACTGCAGCTTTTTCCTCCAAATCACTTGATAAGATAATGTTGTTTAAGGGTTTCTGAAATGCAGCGTGAGAGTTTTACTGTTTACTTTGAGAGTTGAAGAGGGAGTTGAATGCCTGTGCTGTTTTTTTTTTTTTTTAATCATAAGAGGAAATCTTTAATTGCATTTCTTGAAACTAATTGATTTAACAGGTTTGAGGGGAAAGGGAGTCTCCTTATGGTGTGTTGAGGACAATCATTTCTTTATTTTGAACAATTTTTAGCACTTTTAATGAACTAGGTATTTTTTGATACTGTGTCTTTAAGACTGAAATATGTAAAAGACCTTTGTTCTGATTGGCTGTGCTGTGTTGTGCATCATCATTCAGAGAGCAGAGTGGGCTGAGACACCCCTTGCAAGTTTACATCACTTATGCTTACATATCTTTAATGGTAAACATAGAGATAAACAATATGAGCATTTTTTTTTAATGAGAACAAATAAGAAAATCTGTTTTCGATGCTTAGTTTTCATGTATGAGCTTTAAACTAAACAGTATGGAACTTTAACTGTGTCAGACTGTTCTACTCAAATAAAAAGCGAGGAAGATCCGGCTCTCGGAGACAGAGGTCCTTTATAAATGAGTGAGGACGTCCCGGACGGTGAGCTGAATGTATGCGGTTTTATTGCTAGACTATATGAGCAATAAGACGAGGGGGAGGAGAGAAGTGCCCCGAGTCAAAGTGAATGCCTAATGCATGCACCGTTTGAGTTGAGCCAGTATGAGCCCGAGCACAATGGCACACACAAAAGGCCAAGTGTGTGTGGAACCCTGTCCTTTACTGCCCAGAGAATGGAACGGGTCATGGTCTCACCACCAAAATCCACACCCATAGATTCCTAGGTGAGGCTTCCATTCACCCTCTACTGTAATCCAATTTCATGCCATACTCAGCAGCTCTCGAGAAAAACACACACTGATTCAGAGTGACACACACTCACACACACACACACACAAACATACACTCTGCAAGAAGAAAACCTGGTGAGAAAATAGTGCCTAAAGTGTCTCATCTAATTACTGCGTAATATCAACAACAATGATAATACTATTAATGCTACTATTACTACTTATGCTAATAATGCATTGTAACTACTTCATTAGTATTGTATATCATTTAGTATATATCACATAACATCATTAAACAATAATATGAATTGTTATGCAAGCCTTATTAGTAACAATGTGTCTATAACAGGGTCTCTAATAAACGCCTTCATTTTTTGAGGGTCAGTTAGTGATCATTAGCAAGGAAACAAGCAGACCAAGTTATCCAATCTGAGAGCAAACAGTAAGGAGTGGGCGGGACAAACAAAATACAACAGGGGTGGGTATGTAAATTAATATGATACAAAAAAATATTATAAAAAAGGTGTAAAAAATAGAATTAAACACATTTTCTAAAAAAAAAAAAAAAAAAAAAACAGTCAAATCAAAGGAAGCAACCCAAATAAACAATCTAATTTCAGGGGTCCATTATTAATCATTAACAAGAAAACAAGCAGGCCAAGTCATCCAATCAGAGAACAAATAGTAAGGAGTGGGCGGGACAGAAAGTACAGGGGAGGGGAGGGTGGTTGTGCTAGTAAATAAATAAATAAATAACACTAATCTGTGCAGTCATTAAAACAGACTTGTTATAATTATAAAAACAATAAATAAAGATAATAAAAAAGGAACCCTTTTTTTTAAAGTATGAAATGTAAAGAGAAAAAAATAAATGTATTGTTGTGAATGTACTATTTAAAGTAAAGGAAGCTGTTTGAGAGTCTCTAATAAATGCCCTCTCTCATTTCGGGGTCAGTTAGTGATCATTAACAAAAAGAAAAAAAAAGAAGAAAAAAGAAGACAAGCAGACCAACTCAACCAATCAGAGGAGAAACTGTAGCGAGTGGGCAGAAACGAAAATACAGAGGGGGGGTAAATAAATAAATAAATAAAACCATGCTATCCAGTTACTAAAACGTATCTTTTTACACAGCAAGTAAGGACGTAAAAAAAAAAAAAAAAATTGAAATCAAAATGAAAACAAAAAGGTATATTGTTGTACATGTAGCATGCAAAATAAAAATCAGTCAAAATAATTATTTTAAATATTTAAATTACACAATTTAACAACTTTAGTAAAAAAATAAAAATATATGTATTATTCTACAAATATTATGAATATTAAGTAATAAAATAATAATGGTCCACTTAGTCCGGCCGCGAGGACACTCGAGGAAAGAGATCTGCGGCGCTGAGAATGAGGAAAGATACACAGGTAAGTTACCTGTCGGAGTGTGTACACACACACACACACACACACACACACACATACACACTCGTGCGCCCCGTCCAGCTCAATCTCTTTCTCTCGCTCTCTCTCTCTCTCTCTCTCTCTCTCTCTTATTCTATACCTCCGCATGAAGATAGGTGGCGCGTGACGCGGAGACTAAAAGTAAAGAGAGAGAGACATAATGAAGATGATGTTGAGGATGATGATGATGACGATGATGAAGTAGAGACGCATATTCTCTCGGTGTGTATGAGCGCGTGTGTGTGTCTGTGTGGGGGAAGGAGGAATCAGTGCAACCTGTCCGGCAGGAATAACGGCCCCGCGAGCGCTCCGTTTTGTTGCCCTCTGCAGGGGCAGATTCCTCCCTTAGTCCGGGCAGAGGTGAGTCTCTCTCTCTCTCTGTCTGTCTGTACCTCTCTTACCTCTCTCTCCTTCTTATTCTCTCTCTCTCAATCTCCTCTGGTTGTCTATTGGCTCTGGCGCGCGCTTCCCAGGTGCGCAGGTGAGCGCGCGCTCAGGTGAGTGGTGCAGGTGCGCTCTTTTACCTGCGCTGCTGCACGCGCCCTCGCACTTCGGAGCGCACGGGCGCGCACACACACACACAGACACAGATGTAGCGGATCTGCATCAGCCTTTTCAATTCACTTTGAAAGACGCACGCACGCACACACTCACACACAGGCGAACGAGAGCGCCCATGATGAAGAACGCACGAGATAAAAATAAAGGAATGAAAAAAAGAAGCCGAATTATTGTTGTGTTATATGATTATTCATTTATTTGTGTACTTTTGGATTAGTATAGATTTCTTTATTTTTGCACGTTACAATTAATTGATACAATAAAACAATATGTATTTATTCATTCAATTATATTTAGTTATTGTTAAATTATATTAAAGAGGGGTACTGATGGAAAACAAAAAAAATATTGAATGAATTTAACCACGAATTAACTGATGTTAATTTTTTCCTTACTGTATTCTTATTATTATTATTGATACTACTTTAAAAAATATAATTACTATAAATGCCATCAGTCTCTCATTACCTCATTATGTAAATATCAATACAGGGTGTGCGCTTATGAATGTGTGTACACACACCGCCCTGCTGGTTTATTCGTTCCCTCGCCCGCCTCGCTTTCATGTATTAGCATACATTTAATAGGCTATTTTAGTTAGTCTATTTCTATAAACTTTTACTTCGGTTTCTGCAGTCATTTGAAGTGTTTTACTTCGGAACAGAAAATAGTCCACACTTTTAAACTCTCAATATATAATATATAATTAAGAAAAAAATATTAATAATGAATGAAAACTGCGCCTGTTGGAGCCAGTTGAATCCAGCTGCTTTAAAACAAAACAACACAAATCATACAAGGACAAAGCCGGAGTGAAAAACGAGTTAAAGCTAAGTATTTATAAAATTAAGATATGCTAAATTGTTTTCAGAAAATTAACAATAATCTAGACTTTTAAACACCAAAATACATAAAATACTGATCTAATGATGCTGTAAGATCCAAATGAATCCAGGTGCTGTCTAAAGACAAAAAAATAAAACTGTATTGAAACGTAAATTAAAACCTTGATAAACACTTGAGCCTTCATCTTCTATGAGATGCTGAGATGTTCTTCATGAAAGAGACCATACATAAACTAGACCTTAAAATGCATAAAACCAAGTAAACAAGTATTTAATACTTATGCATGGAGTGTCTCATCTTCAGGATTTTCAAAACAAAAGAGATAACAAAAAGTGATCTTGAAAGCGAATTAAAAGCCTCTTAAACACGTTATTTTTTGTATTAAATGCTAAAATGTCTCTCATTTGAACGGACAAACGTTTTGACTTTCAGACACTCACAAATAAGAAACAAAAAGAAAATTATTAAACTGGAATGAACGCGAATTAAACCTGTGTTGAATGCGGTACATCAAAACTGCATGCAGCCTGTAGCGTTTATAAAAGAGACGGAGCGGTGCGAGGAGATGCTGAAAAAAAAAAGTAAAAAAAAAAAGTAAAAGTCGGGAAAAAGTCGGAAATTCGCGTTTTTCTTACATTTATGTTCTATTACAGTTTAGTATCCACGTGTTTATGTGTACAGCTAGCCTGTGTTATAACAGGGTGTTATTATCCGACTCTTGTTTTAAACGAAGGTGTGACTTTGCGCCCCCCTTTCCCCCTATTCTCTCCCTCTTTCTCTCTCTCTCTCTCTCTCTCTCTCTCTCTCTCTCTTTTCTTACTCTCTCTCTCTTCCTCTCTCACTCACTTACTCTGTGTAAGAGTGCGCGCGCGTGTGTGTGAGGGAGAGAGAGTGTGTGTGTGTGATCAGATCACCCTGACTGTCCGATCAGAGTCACTTCAGAAAGCGACCTGCTTGCGACACGCCAACACTCACTTACTCACTACACACACATACATACAACAAACTCTGCCTCGCTCGACCAGAGAGAGAGAGAGAAAGAGAGAGAGACTGGATTAGACTGAACTTCATCTGGACTTCTCCACACTATTTCATCCCTCCGCTTATTCCTCCCTCTCTCTCTCTATCTCTTCACATCTTCAACTCTTCACGAGTCTGACCGAGAAAAAAGTGACGAAAGAAGAAGAAGAAGGCGAGAGAGAGAAGGAAGAGAGGAAGGAGAGAAAAGGAAAGAAAAGAAAGAGGAAAGAAAGAAAAAGGAGAGAAAGAAAAAGAGAAGCACGCGCTTGAGCTGAGCTGTTGTGTTGTTTGGTCGGTAGATAACGGCGCTGGAGTCGGAGCCCCATGCGGACCGCCGCCTGAAAACAGCCCGCTTTTTATCAATGAAGCAGGAGGACACCATGGCGGAGGGTCCCCGGTGTAAACGGCGAAAACAAGCCAACCCGCGGAGGAAAAACGGTAAGCGACACTTTTTGTTGAATGAAAAGGTGTTGAACTTTGGGTGGGATTAAAACAAACCCCACGCGAGTCGCGCTGTGCCTGTTTTTGAGTCGCTTAAAAACAAAAAAGGTCACTCGTTATAAAAGTGCGTTTTAATAGTTTAAGTGGTTTGAGCTGAGTTGTGGTGTTCAGAAGTGACTTTGTTGAGGTCATGTTTTTTTTTTTGTATGTGTAGAAAAGTTAAGAAAATTAAAGTTAGATACTGAAAGCCTGAGAAAAGTTGAGTTTGGAGGAGCTGCCGGACTGTCTGACTGTCTGAGTTCTGCTGCATAGCGGTCTTATCTCTCCCAGCACAAAACCGTTATGTGTGTGTATACTAAGTGTTAGAGCGTGTTATTGTGTGGTAGCTGGTGTGTTATAGAGTATAAGTGTGACCGAGCACGTTGTTTTTTATGTTTTAAGTTTTTTAAGCCATGTTTCTGTAACATTCTCTAATATTCGAAGTGTTTAAAAAAACAAGCAGAATTTTTTGTATATAGCTTCGCTGTCAGAAAAAAGTACAGTACAGGTACGAGGTACATTCATTTTGTTCGGCAAAGTACATATGTTTCCTCAAAGATAAAGCATGAACCGTCATGTCCAAGTTTGTGCCTTTATTTAAAAAGAAGGGTAAATCAACGGCAAATAAATATGGTACAAATTCTGGATCTTAACTAACTAAAGGTACTGACCACATACCCTTGAGGGTACAACCCCAGTGACAGTTTATTTATTTTTTATGAGAATGTTTAGATATATATCTCATAGAAACCTTTGTTGTTGTGTTTACTTTACATGTTATAATGTTGCGTAAACTGGTTACAAAAGTATCTTGCATTGGTTTCACACTTTAAAAGAATCCAATCTTGTGTTGACAGGTGATCTGATTCTAGACACGTTTAATCAATTTAGACTATTTAAAAAACATATAAGCACAAGTTCTTTAGTGTGCATCTCACAGAAATAAATAGAATTATTGTGTCTACTGGACAGGACAAGTTAAAATGATGTGTATATGGATTATAATGGCGTGTCTGTAAATGGATTATAATTGTGATTATAAATATGTACAGCAAATGGGTTATAATGCTGGCTTGTGTTAGTTTAACACTATAAAGTGGGCTCTTATCTCAGGTTAACAGGTGACCTCTGACTGATTCTGGACACATCTGATAGTTTTTGCGCTAGATAACAAGATCTCAAGCTGTCCTGCTGGCCTGTGATGGTAGCTAATCATTACGGTAGTTTATATTAGAAGGCGGTTAGAATGATTATGTGGGTTTTAGAGCCTTTTTTATTTTCTTATCTCTCACAGCACAACACTGTTATGTGTGTAGGGCTTTGTATGTGCTAATGTATAAATGTGAGCATGTGTGTGTTTTATTTTAGCTGTGTTTTGGACATTTTTTAAATGTCTAAACGTCTTTGAAAAAGATTTTGAAAACACTCATTTCTGCGTGCACCTCATAGAAATGTTTATTATGTTTACAGGACAGGGTATAATGGTATTTAAATGGGTTAGAATAATGTGTTAATGGGTTTTAAAGCTGGCTTGTGTGAAGGATCCTATCTTGTGTTAACAGGTGACCTCTTATTCTGGTTCTGGACACATTTGAGACACATTAGTTTTCTAGCTAAACAAAGATCTCAAACTGTTATAGTGTATTCTAAGCCAAAACTATTAGCTGGGTAGATTTTACTTGCAGAGGGGGACGAAATGATAGTGTAAATGGCTTTTTTTATGTTTGGTTGTAAGTGTGCAGGTCATTCTGAACTGGACACTGTTTCACTATAGGTTTAGACTACACATTAGTATGGGTTTAGGCTTTACATTATATGTATCTTAATGTATTGTATAGTGAACACAGCTATTTGTCCTTTGAAATGACAAAAAAAAAAAACGTCATTCTGACACTCTAATGCTGATATGCACTTGAAGCACTAAGACATTAGCATTTAACCATGTTTGAATGAGTCTTCAACTCTTTCTTTACTTCAACTCTATGTAATATTGAATATAAATTATAGAAATCTTACAGCCAGCGTGTTTTATTACAGCCAGGCATCTTGCACCTTTTGTCTAAAAAGTGCTGTTTTAAAGCATGTTTGAAAGGGAGATTGTGTCACTACTTAAGCCTCAAATAAAGTGTTTCCCAGCTTGAGTGATAGACCGTGTTTTGAACATGATGATGTGAAATGAAGCTCTTCCTCGGCTCTTTCATGTTTGACCCCAATTCTTTATTAAACGACACGTATTGATCACATAAAAATCAATGGATGCCGTCCGTGGAGCCCTAAATGCGAGTAGCTTGAGGCAGGTTTTATGACACAGGACAAAGTCAATGCTCTGAAACTATAATTTTTTTCTTCAAATGGGGTTATATCTGTATGTCTGTGTGTGAGTGTTGTGTGTTTATGTGTTTTTGTGTGTGTGGGTGTATGTGTATTGGTGTGGAATTAGGGGGGTTGAGAGAGGGCAATGTAGGCTACAGTAATCTTTAATGAATCAGTCAGTAATGTGCTTGTTTTGGGTCATTACCATGGCCTGTTGTAATGTCCTCCCAGTCTCACGGCCTCACAATGTCCCACAATGTCTTCTACATTACGCTACATTATAAGTTCAGCTCCTGACCAGACTGCTGGCTGGATAGTTGAGCCTGGCCGAATGAAAACCCTCACAGATACGATGAGCCTCCAACTTTGAGATGAGGATATCTACCGCACTCTGACATCACTGTTTTCTTTTCATATTATTATTATTTTCATTATTACTCCCTCCGCTGATTAGTCTGCGCTTAATAAGCCATGGCTGAAGATTGTGTTTGGCCTATCAAAGAGCAGTAACGTGTTTTGACAGAGGGAGATTAAGAAGAGAAAGAATGACGCTGAGAGCGGCAGGCAGGAGGGGCGCGATAGATAGGCCGTCTTCACCACCACCTCCACCACCACCAACACCATGGTTGTGTTGTGTTCTTTTTCAAAATGGCTCGGCTGAGGGATTCCTAATTCTTGATTCTTGATTTTATGTGTTTCTTTTCTTTTTTTTGCATATTTTTTCATAAATATATGTGCTGTACTTTAAGTATTATTTACATATATACGTTATGAGGGGGACTTTTACATTGCATTTATTTGTATGTATTTAAACGCCTGACTCTCTATCGATCTATCTACCTATACATCATCTTACCAGCCACCTCTTTTTATTTACCTATAAATTACAGACCTCATCCTCTATCAGCTCTAATATAAATTAAATAAAACAAAGCACAAAAAAGACGAATATGCTATCATTAAATAAATAAAAAAAAGTTTGAAGAAAAACAAAACAACAAAGCAAACTTATCACAAACTGGTCCCAGTAGAGACTCTTCTCTCGCCTCCCTCTCTGGCCACGCCTCACGGTTTCCATAGCCCAATGGGAGGTCACATCAGGCCCTGCGTGTAACCTGATCCCCCAAAGCCCCCAACCTCAACCAACACAAGCACATCATCTCCAGCTGTGAGGGGCCGGTTGACCAAACTGTCAGGAATATACAAGGTTAGACGGGCCAAGTTTTATAGTCTTTCAAATCTGTTGGAGGCTACAAATATATATGGCCATATTATCCGTCATATACAATAATGAGAAATTGACATATTGATTAATTAATGAATGAGTCCTAAAAAAGGATAAAGGTTTATAGTTCAGACCATCAGCCACCAGCTGAGAGAAATTCGTTTTCTCAGCTTTAAGCTTTAGTTTCAAAAATTTCTATTCATAGTATTCAAAAGAAATGTTCACTTAAATCTTCTCATATTTTGTACATTTCTAAATATCTCAATATCCCAGTATATTTCTTGAGCTGCATTAAGGTCGTATGTTTATGTTGGAGGCTTTTCCCCAACAGTACAATTCTTTAATTCCTCCTCCCCCAAAATCAAGTCACACTGTGCGGATTAAATCACTTGTCCTTCTGAAAAGAAACATTGTGTGATATTTGATTAGAGACCGTTTCAAAGAGGCTAGCAGGTCCGCCAAGACAAAGAGCTAAGACAATGGCCTGTCATCTGGGCATCTCATTGGCATGCTCTTATAATCAGCGGTACCAGGGAGCCCAGTGTACCGTGCTTTACACAACTAGGCCATTGTCACAGCAGCTGCAGGAGACACCTTTCACTCGTTTCTTTGACTGATTCTTTCAAACAGGCTTCGTGTTCTCTTCTCTCCGAGGCGAAAAAAAGATGATTTACACATTTATTCATTAATTTATTCATTCTGTTTCAGGTATAATTTATTATTCACACTTTTTGCACTTCTACTTTTCCAGCACTTCAACGTTTCACTCACTGAAAAAGTACTAATATACACAAACACACTCCACACGCCACCGGTACCATCACCACTTTTGCTCCCTTCCGCACTGACCTGAATGCCTTTCATATCTTCTCTGCCATGTTTTAGCCACCCTCCCTTCTCTCTTCTACAACCCCCCCCCCTCACTGCCTCGCTCCCTCCTCCACCACACACCCCCTCAGTAAACACCCCCGAGGGCAGAACAAAGAAAAGGAGCTCCTCTCCTCCTTCTTAATCACAATTCAGCCCTTTCACCGCTGCTAGGCCACTCTCTCGCTTTCAGCATCCCAAAGCCAGAGATGAAAAGAGCGCAAGTGAGAGAGAGAGAGAGAGAGAGAGAGAAAAGAGAAAGGGAGGGAGAGAGAGTGAGAGAGAGAGAGAGAGAAGAGGTAGAAATTATGCCTGGCAAAGAGAGGAGCGAGCGGTGGAGAGGTAGAGAGTGACATAACTTTGGTGTCTCTCAGCGATTGTTAAACTTCCCTTGGTTACGCAGCCCACAATAGGCCATCAGTCTTTCAGGCCGAGGGACTTGGCCCTTTACTAATGGCACAGATACTGAGGACTCTTCCGGAAGCAACGGCTGAATAATAGATGGACAGATAGATAGATAAATAGATAAATTGATACACAGACAGATAGCTAAACAGATAAGACATTAAAAGAATCAGTGAAAACGTTCTAACACTGTTTCATTGCAATGTTTCACCTAGCGATTGCTATCACAGCACAAGAGTCACTACTGGACATTTTCTACAGGTCCAGTTTATAAATGTTCTCTTATTACTTTTTGAAGATTTTTTTTTACACATATTATAATTTACAAAACCTCAACCAAGCTCCCCAAGCTCAAGGCTAGATCAGTGGCCTCCTCGGAAACTGTTGCATGCTTGAGTTGTCACTGGCCAGATTTTTTAGGACAGATGTCACTCCCGAGTCCTCCTCTTGCTTTCTGTCAGGCCCGTCTTTTTCAGCGAGGGAGACAAAATACTCCGTCAGGGGCCAAAAGCCTGGGCCTTTCCCCTGACGGACGAGACGTGCGCTATTGTGCCGTCCTTTCACTCGCCTTTCCCCCCGCACCTCAATAGGTCAGGGATCACAAATGCAAATCTACAGGCCTACGGAGAAAGAGAGACACAGAGAGCGAAAGAGAGAGAGAGAAAGAGAGAGAGAGAGGGGAGGATGCAGGAGCACTCAAATGCACCATGTGATATGAATTCCTAATTTTATCTGTTTTGCCCCCTCCCCCGTTCAACTTTTTTTTTCTCCTGTTGTTGTTAAGAAAAGGAGATTATCTGTACACCTTCATTCAAATCCCCCTCCTTTTTCAGCTGGGCCAAGCTGTGCAGGATTTAGGCCGATTTACTTCAGCAAACACCTATGGACAACTGGGGAGGGGACGGGGCTCTGCTTGGAAAGAGGGAGCCCTTTGTTTGCCAGGGTGCAGGAGGCCTAAAGCTTCACCGGGCGGCTGCATTATCGCATTAAGCTGCATGCTGGTGGCCTAGGGAGCTTGGTTAAAGCTAAAGCAGCCGGCTATCTACCAAAGACAAGGGGACATACATTAGCGAAAGAGATGCGCCTCCTTTTACACCCCCAGACTTGGTCCCTGGCCTTAGAGATTAGCGCGCTCGGAGGTAGAGGCTCAGAGATATGGGTAACACCATGATGCAAAAATCCCAGAGCATCTCGGCCCTCGCCGGAATATCTACAGAGAAATTGAGAAAGAAAGAGCGAGAGTTGGTCTTCTGCGTACTTTGTGGTGAGGCAGGAAGCTGCCTGACCATGGGATGTAGTGGTATTTTTTTTTATTCCAAGTTAAGCTACATTAAGCCCATCCCCCGTTCTTTTTTCCCCCCTCAGAGTTAGTGTGCAGAGAGAGAGCTTTATCCTCCCCTGTCCTCGTAACATCTGTCACTGCTAAGAGGGACAGGAGAACGCCACCCGAGGCTCCGTTAGTCCTGTGTCACTTGTGACTAACCAGAATGGGTAATTTACAGTAGTGAGTCTGTTCTCTCCTCTGTTCTCTTGCCCTCCTACTCCTTTCTAGATGATACAGCTGCAAATGCCAGAGCGTTTGTTTCTGTGTAGACAAAGGCCACTCCTGTGCTGGGTGTGAGCGCCCGAACACCTACGCTAGCCGTCCCAGCCGAGGCTGCGTGCAATGTTTCTGTGCAGGGAACAGTTTGAGGGGCACACTTTGCCACTTATCTGCTGTTTGGGAAGAGGTGGTCGGTTGTTGATGTTGTGTGCGTGTGGTTCAAGGTGACTGACAGGGGTTTGTTGTAACTTTTTTTTTCTCTCCCTCTCCTCCATCCCCCCACACTTGTAACCATGTGCACATTTTCTTCATGAGTGAGTACAGAGTAGTGCCGTGACATTTTGTGGCGCCGCACCGCCGTTAGCCTAAACAGTGAGGATTTACCAAGGTCAATAATGAGGTATGTCACTGCAGGCTGCAGAAACAACAGCCCCGGTGATAATGAATAGGAATAAGGTTCAGTGCAACTGTCAGGGCTTGGGGGGAGGGGTGTATGTATAACTTGCTTGCAAAAAAGAAAAATACATGGTTTAAACATGGAATAGACTTCTCTGATCCATTTGAAAAGACGTTTTATATTCAGGTATATACGGATATTTGAATGTGTTTCAATAATTTTCTATCTCATTCCATTCTGACAGTGGATGAAAGTCATAGTTTCAACTGTCAAAACTACAGTTGCTAAACAGAATTCATTTAGCTCAACCAAACCAACCCCTCCACACACACATATCCGTGCACACTCACATGGATATGTCCCGTTTGATTAGCGGAACACCTCCGGCAAGGTCGCCGCCACATGGAACAATCAATAACGGATCGGTGGATTAAGGTGTCATGACATCTGCGGGTCCAGACCTCTCATGTATGGGTGAGTGCCTCTTAAAGCCAGCTCTGTTGACAGACCTCCCTGCCTAGTGCCAGATCTATATCACGGCCTGAAAGAGACCCCATAAGTCTGCTCCTGACTTCCAGTCACCTGGGTCCGCAAGCTTCCCTTCACACGCTACGTATGCAAGCAGATCGAGGCCTGTGAAAGCAATGGTTAAGTAATTGGAATAGATTGCTTGCAGAGATTAGGTTGAGTGTAATGGCCTCTTATCATCCTGAGACATTGAATAACAAAGACATAATGCAGATAATGCTTAAACAAGACATGCTTGTCTGTACTGGAAAGGCCAATAGCACTTACTATAATCTAGTGTGCTATTATTTATTATTTAAGTAATTGAAACTTTGCTGCACAATATAAAATGAGTGTGATGTGTGAATTGTGTACATTCTAATATAGTGTTTATGCAAATATCATGCTGTATGTAGCTTTACAGCAGAGATGGATCTTGAGAATTTGAAAAAGCAATGGGCCAGTCATGTATGGGAAGAGGGCAGGCATTATGCACCATTGCCCTTCCAGGCGCTGTCACAAGCAAATGTCAGTCAGGCACCTCAGGTAATGAGTGGGGTCAAGGCGTTAGTCATGGTGACAGCATTCCTTCTCCTTGCCCTCCGCACGGCAGACAGACAGACTGTCTGTGTCTCCTGCCGTGGAAGAAAAAAATGCCTCCCTTTCCCTAAAAGCATCCTTGATTTGGTGGAAAGCTCCAGTTTCGGCTTCTTCCATTCCATCACCGCCTCTTTGGTCACAACAGTTCGCCCGACAGCCCACCAGCGGGGCTCTTGGTTCCAGAGATTACAGGGCACTTTTTTCTGGCTGCAGGTCTAGCAATTAAAGTAATGAGGAGGCTCTCTGCTCACGGAAGCTAGGGCCTGAGCGTAGTGCTGACTCGCTGCCTTCCGAGTCGATAACTCCTGGCCCACAACCCCAGGCAAGGCATGCCTGCTCCTTATCAGGGAGGATGTGCTTTACATTCCTGAGCTAAATGATCCCCTTCCTTAGTGTAAGCGTTACCACTCAGGAGGATTGGATCTGACGGCCATGTCAAAGCAGTCCCTGGTAGCTCCTTACAAGAGGAAAGTGTGGACTGCCTTTCTTGAAACTTGTGCGAAGCCTCACGTTCACTGTTGCGATTAACCTGAGCTGAATCTGAGACCTTAGCTTTTGATGTGGTCTTTTTGAAAGTGTGTGAAAACAATGCCAAGGAAGGTTAAGGATTTGGGTATGCTTGGCATGACATTTGCCTGGCATGGCATAGTGCGTGCTTTGCTTGGTTTTGTTTGGTTCAAGATGGTTGTGCGTTGATGTCTACCAAGGCTCTGGTCGTGCTGATCGGGCTGGTATAATGAACTGAGGATGCAATAATGGGATGGAAAAGAGGGGCCTCACTAAGGTGTAATCTTATTTCAACGCCCAAGAGCAGCTCAGATCCCCGAGGGCAACCTTCTGCCCCAAGAAAATCACGTAAGGGCTTAATTGTGTTCCAACTGGTATGCAGGCAGTGCGGCCCAATAGACATGTGTGCCATGGATCCAGATGGCACATCTGAAACTACCTTTTCAGGCTGGCAAAATCACAGGTCTTAATGCCATCAGCTTTTCAAGTTTTACAATGGGCCAGGCCTCGTTATTACCGCTGGCGGCCTCTTTGGCGAGACTGCCATAAAGAAAGTGTTCCTCAGCAATTAAACCTAATGAAATATTCATGTGTGGCACCTTCCTCAGCCATCCTAGCAAATGAGCAAGCCACACTTAATGTGTCCCCCACCCATCCAAGCATCCCCCCCTCTACACACGCCCTAGCCTTATTATGGTCCTAGCCTGGCATGTCTGCAATTAGTACTATCTTTCCAGTGGTGACTGGAAAGACTGAGTGGCGAGGGGAGGAGACAGGAGGGTGGGTGGAGTGGATATTAAGGATGAGGAAGGGCTGAAGGTGTCTTACACAGAACCGACAAGATGGGGTAGAGTCAAAAAGGCACAATTAATCATAGGCCTTGCTTTTAGATTCCACCCACTTCCAACCAATTCATAAAATGCTTGTTATGTAAATATGTACAACTGATGTATATGCCGTTTTTATTACCATATTGACTTGGATATAAATAGCAGTGGTGATCCATGTCTGGCTGTGTTAGGATTTGAGAGGTTGTTGCTGTATTATGTGCAGGTGCATGTGCATTCAGGGGGTATCATTCAGTTTTAATCTCTGCGTTTCACAGGGGCATTAGGCACTAGTCGCCTTTTTTAGGCCTTCAGTCTGAATGGAAGTTGTGTTGTAATGGAGATGCCGCTTGTCATATTATGCGAGATGTGGTGAAAGGAGAGAGGGAGACCCATCTCTAATTGTAACTTTATCTGAAAGGGACACAACTGTCCACCCACTTGCCTGCATTTCTTTTTTTTCTCTCTTGCCTGCATTTCTCTCTCTCTTTCTTTCTTTTTATCTCTCTCTCATTCACATTCACAAGATTCGCTTTCAGCAGAATGACTTTTTATTTTGGCCAAAGACAAAAAAGAGCAAGGACACACTAAAGAACTGATTTTTGTACAAGCATACAAGTATCTCCAATACTCACTCAATATAAAAACATATTCAATTATCAAGTTATTAATGCATAATTGTGCAAAATGTCACTTAGTGACATAGTGCCATTATTAGCTGCTACGCTACCTTTGTAGGTAGTTTTGTAGGTAAACTCTAAATAATGAAAGCAAATAACTGAACCACCAGCCAGTTGATTCAGCCCAAGACTTATCCCCATATCCACATCAACCTGTGGAAGCCTTTGTCACTTTATGAGGTTTTCACTCTGCCAGCGACCCCCTTGCATCTCAATGAGGTGTTCTCCCTGCACACCCCCCTCTACCATTCTCCCCTTGTTCCCACGCATCGCGGCCCTATCAGTGGAGCACCTTTTCCCGGGGCTCACTGAGAAGTCTCGTGCATCCTTGCGCTGGCCTGGTCTGCCGCCGTGTTTACTGTGGGATTAAGGGGCAAGCGGGGTGCTGGTGTGGGGGGTTGAGCCGTGGGAGGCTTCAGGGGCAGCTGAGGGAGCGAGGTAGCCATGGGAAGGGCCCCCCAAAGGCATGGAATGCCAGTGAGGTCAGCAGGGGTTGGAGCGGGGGGGACCAGAGGAGCTCTCCAGGGATGGAGCAGGTGCTTTTGTGCAGGCCGTCAGGCATCAAAGACGTGACGGGGCTGAAAAGGTTAGTGCTGGCGCTGCAAAGCGAGTCCTCCTGTTTTATTTTTTTTCTCTCCTGGCTCCATGGCTAGGCGAGTGGGTGCAGGGGAGAGGGTGGTGCCTGGCTCCCATGCTCTGGTGCTCAGAGGTCACTTTTTGTACCTGAATGGGCTCCAAAGGAAGAGGGGTCCGTGGCTGAGAGTAACATTTGCGGCGTTGTCAAGGCACGACTGAGGGACTTTGTGCAATATGCAAAGAGGCATATTAACTGCTCAGACACTTATAAAGACACCTTGAAAAGTTGACGGGTCCAGTCTGCCTAGAAAGCACGATATGGATAAAGCAGGAAACAGAATCTCAAAATAAAATCAATTATCAAAACAAAAAATCCTAACTACATAAAAGTTGGCTAGGTTGATTATGTAAATGTAATCTGATGTGAGCATTAAAAACTGAATATAGATAGTGTAATTGTTGAGTTTATTTTATGTTCATTTTCATTTTTTTTCCTTCTTTTAACTATAATAAATTAGAAGAAATAAATATAAAAATGTTTTTCAGTGAAATCATACAGGTCCTTATAAAAATGGTTTACAGTTTCAGGGCCTGTCAGTGTTTTTACAAGTGAGAAACAGGTCAGAAGGCTCCACCAGGCACAAAGCTAATGCTTACCCACCCAGCCTAGTGACAAATTTCTGCGCCTCACTTTGCACTTGACATCCTAGCTTTGCCCAATCAGTGCACCTCATGTCCTTCCCCCCCCTCTTTCAGGATGGGTAGAGCAAGAGGAGGAGGAGTTAAGAGAGAGGGGGGAAGTTGTGGGGTGGTGGGGGGGTGGTTTAGTTGTTGCAGGTTGCGTCATGGGACCCGCGGTGTCCCCTTTTGTGCAGCACGTCAAATGTGGTTAACATGCGGCCATTTATCTGCAAAGCCCCCTGGGTGTACAATGGCCTGGGTGTGTGTGTATGTGCGGAGGGGGAGGAAATGGTGGAACGGTGGGCTTAGCGTCGGAGCGTTCCCATTCTCTTTCTCTGCCACTGTCAACCACCACCCCCCCAGCCCAGCCCTCCACCCACCTCCCCTCATTTCTCCTCTTGGCTGCACACAACCCTTTCCGTCATTGTTTCGTTCTTTTTTATTCCCTCCCCCAGGGGGTGCCGGGTCAGGCGGCATCTGACAAGGTGCTTCAGAATGTCGTGGGCTCCCGCGAGACGGATTGTTCCTCACAAACGTAGCGCGACCCGAACGGCCCTGCAATAGCCAGGGTGTGAAAAATAAGGTGTGCTGTAATTCTGCCCACTACCCTCTCGGCTAGCATCCTGACAGTTGTTGGAGCTTAAGCCTATTGGATGATACCGTTGTAAACAGATTGTCCAGCATAGTGCAGCGAGTGGGTAGAGAGAGTGATCTGTTGTGGCCACATTTGTCACTTAGTTTGTTTTTGTCTGACTTAAGCCTCTATTGCACGAGTGCCTTGCAAAATGGAGCTGGCATGCATGCATTTCACAGGTAACGGGATTACTCCAGACCAGTGATCGACTCATTCGCCCAAAGGGAGAAGCTGCTAGAAGTCACTACAAAGGAAGCCAGGTCTAAAATGTTTGCTAACTTTATTACCTCATGCCAGATACAACTAGGAATTTTTAGCTCTCTCTTTTCTGACATCGACACCCCCCCCCCCCCCCCCCCAACCCACACATCTATGGTGTTGCTCACAAATGGAGCAGATGCAGCAAAGGTCACAAGCAGTCTATTGATACAAGGAGCCACAAGAGGAAAGGCGGCTGAATTGTATTCAACTATTATGGTGGGAATACATGCAGTGGAGATTAGTACCTAAAGTTGTTATGTAATGCTATACACACTTGTCTTGTCTTGTCTTTTATTTTTTTGTGCAAGTTTTACCAGATGTATATCCATTCTGCACTGGAATTGTACTTTTAGACCTTAAATGTGAAAATATGTTTAATATAGCCGGTTGGTATGGTTCAAAACATCTTTAAAACATCTCTGAATATTCCTGTTGTCTGTAGTTGTCTGAGTTGTTTTCAGCACAAAATAGGCGGCTGCCATCTCTAGAGTCTCTGGAGGCCAAACAGCTCTGGGAAACCACAGGAAGGCGCTGCCATTTTCCTTATTCCAAGCTTTCCCTAAAATATATCCTGATGTATCCCAGCATTTTTTCATATACTCCATGCTCCAAACTCCAGCGCGCTGGCTCCCTCCAAGCTTTCCACCCCGTGTCATGTAAGGGCAGCTTAATGTATGAGGGAGCAGACCAATGATCTCTCATTCCAACTAATTCAAGGAAGAGTAGTTTACACTAAGCATGCCAACAAAAGCTGTTCGCCTGAAAAGTTCCAGCAACCTCCCTGCTGACCATGAATGTTATCTGTGAATTTGTCCTCACAAGCTATTTATTCCAGTTTGGTTGTTGCTGCTGCTTGTTTTTTTATAGCGCAGTTTCTTTTCTTTCAGTCAATGGCTAAGCACACTGTCAACAGCATGATGGCGTCACATAAACAGCTCTAAACAAGCATGTCTCAAACTTATTTCCCATGACTCGGGGGTGCAGAAAGGTTTTGACAAGACGTCCTTAGTGTGAAATGAAAAAGAACCCAGGACACAGGTCCTCCAAAAAAGTGAAACTGTGGAGGAAACATTTGAGGTGCTTTAAGAAACACTTAAGAAAGCCTAAGTTTTCTTAAAGTACCTTCAGGGGTTCCCCCACTGTTTCAAATTAAAGAACCCCTAAAAGTTTCTTAAGGAATAGCATGAGATAAGATTTCAGACATGTTTCCGAACAAGTTATGAGTTCACGAAAGCTAGTTCATGCAAAATGATAGTACTCCTCCCCGTTCTTGTGCGCCATGTATCCGAAGCGAGACAACACCTCTCGCCGCGTAGCCATCTGTAAACAATTAAGGATGAGTTTGCTTACAGCCCGTTCCTTTTAATTAGAGGCCAGGCCTGGTGCCCACCCTTTTCCAGAGGTTATGTGATAACTGCACCTTACTGCGAAGGATGAAAAGGTCCGCTGACGTCCTCCTAGAAGCACTCCGGGAGCAGCAGAAGGAGAAGGAGGAGGTGGAGGCTCGACTGCAGGCGGCCCAGAGAGAGAGAGAGAGAGGCCTAAAATAGGCACTCGCTGACACGAGCCATTACTGCACACAGGGGAACTTCCTGCAGCATTGATCTGAGCTCAGCCACCTCAAAAATCTGAATAATCTGACCAATGGGTCAAAGAACTGTAGAAGAGGATCAGAAATTGGTGACCAAATGTGTTGCGGTTTTGGATTGGGATTTGTCGTAGGAAGTTGTTGCTGCACGATTAGACAAACTAAGCCCGATTTGACAAAGACTATTCGCTTAGCGATCAGTTCGTGTGTATGTTGATGGGTGGGTCTTTGTTTACAGGAGCCATTGCTGATTCACACGGAAGAGCTGCTCTGTTTGGGCACGGTGACAGCAGGCCAAGCACAAGCAAGTCAACAAACAAGTCTCAGAAGGGTTGTACAGGGGTGGCACGCGATTTGCTGGGTTACCCCCCCAAAAAAAATCCTCCAGGGCACCACAACGTCTGAGCAGTTCACCTGAAAGTAATGCCCCCGGCAGACACCCGGGCGTACTAATGAGTGCACAAGGTTAGCGTGGGAAAGAAGACGGCCTGGCAGAAATAGGTGACCCAGTAGGCTGGCTGGGGGTCATACCTCTTGTCTAAGAGGGGCTTTTGTTTGCACGTCTCAGACAGAGGAATGAATGAGAATTTGGAGTGGAGGGATATGCCTGGTTTAATATATATAATGAAGCAGAAAGAGGAGGCGACTGATGATTCTATACTGTGGTGGTCAGCATCCCAAGTGATGGCTATTATCCCTCTGATTATATTTAGTTATTCAGTTAATTACATATACATATATATATTTAATTTTGTTAACAGTATATTAATATTATTATCAGTTTTTTGTGTAAATTCCTGCCAGAGACTTCTCCCAGTGATTTTGACATATTGAGATGTGCTGTTTTATAATATTGTTATATAATACTGTTGTATGTGTATGTAGATGTATTTAACACAAATGTCTCTACAAGCTTTGCATGTAAAATGTGCTCGCAGCAGTGGTTTGCTTAGCCGGTCCAGGTCATGTTGCCACATATTGACCACGTTGGCTAAACAAATTTAATCCTTGCGGAGGGGAAATCTAGGTTAAATGCAAATTGATTTAAGCAATACCAGACAGTAATTAACATGTTAGCTGTATGTACGTGCACTAGACCAGAAGGTAATTCATTAAGACCTGGCAATGTCTACAGTTACTATTCAAATCAATTGAAGGAAAAGTAATTATTTTCCAAACCCTTGCCCTCCTGTACACACGCACACAAACACACACACACACACACACACACACACACACTCTTACATAAACACACAAACAAATGCATTTTTACAAAGTATCATGTTTTTTTCAGTGAGCATTTTTGATTTATATATACTATAGTAAAAAAACAAACAAAACAAATATATATATATATGTATATATATATATATATATATATATATATATATATATATAGCATTTTTGATCAGTTTGTAATATTTATTTCCAGATTCACATCATGTAACCTTTTGTTAAAAATAAAAAAAGTATATTGTAAATTCTGTGCATTGCCTTCTATAATTACTACATTTTCCGCTGTACAGTAATTTCTAAAACTGTTTACGAGGCCAGTTAGTATTCATATGTGAATAAAAAATTACCCTGACTCTATTATAACACATTAACACTGACTAATTATCTCTTTCTGTTCTGTTTTTTTTTTTTCTTCTCTTTCATGGTGCTGCTGACTACCACATCCAACCTTCCAACGATGTAGGTAAGAAAAATTATTTTGTGATTTTCTTTTCCTCAGAAGTGTTTTTACATTTAATGAGCTTTTAGATAAAATCCCACTGGGGGCCTTACAAAGCCTTCAGAGAATACTACCCAATTCACAATGCACACTCTTTTGACCTTTTCCATGACTTGTACTACTAGTGCTCATAACATTGGTTTTGTAAGCAATTAAGAATATTCTCTTTATGACCATGTTCATGATTTTGACCCTCCACCTTTCTTTAAATGTAGACCTGGTATTTCCCCATATATACAGATAGAGCTCTATACACTTCAGTTGCTGTGAGGGCTATTATTAGTCACCTCACACCTACCAGTCCACAGTGCGTATCACATGCCAAAGTGACAGTAGAGTGTTGACTTGCTATACTTAGTGCACTTCTGTGTTTCGGAACACATCTTCAGAGTGTTTATGCCGAAGTCGAAACAACCTCCCAGGCCTAACCTGCGAGGATCACAGCGTGTTCTAGCGAAATGCTGGTGTGGGTTTCAGTCTTCAGGTGCCAGAGTTTTACAGGTGGAAGCATGTGTTGTCCGTGAGTGCAACAGGGCTGCTTGAAAACAAATCTCGAACATCTCGCGAAGCAGCAAAAGTGATTAATATTTAACCACTCTAATAAAAGCCGCATGCTCTTCGCAGGGCCCCTTCAAGCAAGGCAACAGTATCTCTTTGCACCTGGGGAAACGGATAAATCCCTTTCCCCAACTGTGCAAAATCTGTCTTTTAATGTGGAACACAGCTCCAAGCCTTCATCGTGTGGGTGGGCCTGTATTCTTCCTACGAAATTCTAGGATATTTCTTTTTTTCTCTTTTTTGCCTGGCTGAGAAATGCATCTCCGTAGATACAGTGTATGTATGGGAATGAATTCCCCTGGTGAGATTTGGGAAGGGGGAGGGATTCTGACTAGAAAACACAACCAAGGAGAAGCAATCTCCCAGGAAGCTGCTAATGACTGGCAAAGTGTAACCCAGAATTAAAGCAGCAGAGAGGAAAATAAACACAGAGCTGTGCCAAGATCCAAGATTCAGGGACTGGTTGTGATTAGTTACACCTTTGCCTTCATGCACTAGTTTCTTAATGCAGACACTGGATCTGTTTTAATTTGATTTGATGGTTTGAAAGGGATTCTAATGTGCAGATTTGTCTCACTATTTTATTAAATGGGGAAGAGATAGAACAGTTCTGTAATTTCAAACTGCTTGACCATGCCTCAGCTTTGCCACAGAAGCTGACGTACGTTGGGAGCTATTTTGAAAAACATTTGATGATGAGCCGATAAAACGTTTAAAGACTTCAAGTGAAACTTAGTGGCAGGCAAACAGTAAAGGTGTGACTGTGACTGAAACCTTTCACGGAATGATGAGTGTGGTGGTGAGGTGACTCAAGTAAGGTAGACACTTTTGACGTGCCATTGGAGCAACACCTCATACTTAATTTCATGTGAAATTCAACCCAATCAAACAATCAAACCCCTCCCACAGATCAGACCCCTGCTTTGGTTGTCCTGTTAAGCCACTCACAGACAAACGGTTGCTGTTTTTTCAGACCAAAAAGGCCACTAGTGCCTTGAGGAGTCCAGATTTAAGTGACAAATTGTTTCCTAACAATAGCGCCAGCTAACTGCTAATTGGAGCCCACAGTCTCCATAGTCGAAGGAATAGACTGAGGAATGACAGAGGGTGAAAAAAAGAGTGAAGGGAAGAGGAAAGGGCACGGGAGAAGGGTCCTTACGGGCTTGCTTTAGAGTGCACCTTGAGTGGGCATGCCGGCATCTCAGGCTTCGAGGATTTAAAAGGCACAGCTGTGGCGTGAGTCCCAGTCTGCAGGCTTTCAGGGTGTGTATATGCGGGGGGTTGACGATCAGCCGGTTTCCATTTTCAGAGTGTTTATTTCCCTGCCGACCTCGCTGGTCATGCAGACAGCAAGCGGTGCATCTTTGAAAGGTGAGAGAGGCTTAGGGATGTAATTTCCGTGTAATGGATGGACCTATAATATTAGATACTGTACAATATCTATACATTTAACTCAATGCTTATACCCAAAACAAGATGACTGAGGTGGGAGGAAGGAGTTTAGGATAGGGAATTAATCAGGAGCCAGCAGGAATCAGAATATCGGAATTATTTTTTCTTAATTCCCACAACTTTATAGTAGTGTTGCAGTCCTTTTTCAACACCTTGAGAGTTACCTGAGCTGAAAAGAAGGAATTTGGGGTGGGGAATTAATGAAAAGCCAGCAGAAACCATTTGGCCAGATACCTATTTGCATTACTTTATTTTTTCTTGATGCTCAAAACTGTATGATTCTGCAACAGGCACCTTCCTGACAGAATACTATGATAAGCAAAGGGAATTCAGGCTGTGGGATCAGGAACCAGCATGATATAGGAAGAAATCAAGCAGGGTTGACCTTCCAGTCCCACCTTGTGTAGGTGTCGCAGTCAGAGTTCTCCCAACTTGTATTATTTTGCTGACATCTGGGCTTGATCAAAGGGTCACTTCCTAGTGCTTCTAACCACAGTCTGCCCACGCACTCCTTTTATTGGTGGCAGCAGCGGTGGTGAGGGGGTCCAACAGCTGTAACAACACCTGAGTCTAGCAACTTAACTGCCCCCTCTTCCCCCTACATCAAGACACGAGGAGCAAGGCGCTAGAACTTCAGGTTAAGCCTAGTCTAGTCGAACAGTGTCAAGCACTAGGCCTGTCTCGGGTTCCTTTGGGAACCAGAGGCCATCAAGAAAGGTCATCGCCTGAGCGTGAAGTCTAAACTAACTAAAGTTGGAGACTAAGTTTAATGACATATTGCCGTCTGCCCTGGCTAGAGCCCTTAAGCCTTCAGCTACAGCAGGGAACTGGAGTCAATGGTTAGATTGTATCAGCAAATTAAGGCCTTGTCGGCGGGTGATCGCCAGGGTTGTGGGACAGGCCGTGGTTCAAACAGCTGTGGCCCTTTTGATCTTCTAGCCTCTCTCTGTTGCAGTCCCAAGATAGCTGTCAATCAGCCAGGCCTAAAAATAAGACATGTTCTGAGCATGCAGTCCCCACCAAAGATAGTCTTTACCTGTAGTGAACTTGCACAAGACAAGATTTGCCTGTATTTGACCCACTTCAGAGTGACGAGGCACGCCATCCGAGGGCGAGAACGAAACAGTTGCATTGGAGGCAATGTTTAAAAGTAGTTCATGACCCCTTTTTTTCTGCCCACAGTGAATGCGAGATCATCGCGCTAGTCTCTAGCATCCCTTGGGAGAGGCATTATAAGCTGCTGTATTGTTGGCCTGCCTCCTGCCAACTGTGCAGGGAACAAAAGGCCGAGCGTTTATTACTAGTCCCTGCTGTGTTAAAGGAAGCCTCGACCAGCCCTCCTTTCCTTCTCCTGGCTGGACTCTCTCCCACCAGGCAATTTGAAGGCCCGCTAATAGCCAGGTAGATAGCGACTGCTGGGGAACGATATGTCATTTTGCACTTTGTTCTCAGTGTGAAAGTGCTGCACTCTTGAAAATGTGAATAACCAGCATGAGTCAGCATTTCGTAGCTGGTTCTCCATTTTAGATCCCTCTTCCTCTTCAAAATGAATGATTTAGCCGACTTATAAATGCTTCACTTCTCCACTCAACTTAAAATATATAAATATAGCTCTCTATATTTCTTCCGTGAGCTCTTCCCATCAGATAGTGCCACAGATTGTGAAGATACTTCTTCTTCTAAGATCAGGGGAAGCTCTAAACCCTTAGTACTGTTTCTACTTGCATTTTGCATATTTATTCACTCCCTTCTCAAAGGCTAAATATTTGATTGAGGTTGTGATGTTGTCTTCGTTAAAATTCACTTCTCTTTTGCACCTTATGTTGTATACCAAACAGGAAGTCACAAAAGTTTTGAGTTGGCTGACGTAGCTGTTTGTACCTTCGCTGATGTTATCAGGGTTGATTAGTTTAATTTTCCAGTCATTACAAGAAAAAGCAAGCAGTTTTAAAGGTTTAAAGTGTGGGCAGGAACATTACATTTATGTTGGATGGCTGTTTTCATGAGAACCTCATGTCTCCAGCTATTGTCTGAATGGAGAGAAGGAATGCACCACAAGATCCAAAAGTAGAAAAAGAAATGTTTATAAAGTTGGAGGCAAAATGAAAGCTTGGAGCCAGGAGGTGAACTTGCTTAGTTACCCTTGTCCATCTCTGGCTGCAACAGCAGATTTCTGGCATTCGCCCTTGAAATCATCTCCACCTGGATGTTGTAGGCCAGCGTCCAAACACTATAAGGAAATAAAACACGAGTGTGAAAAACTTGCAAGAATGGCTCTTCCCCCCACTGGGACCTGCTGCACTCCACAACGCACCTCGCTGACAGGAAAAGTTTATGGCGATTTGTTGAGTCAAACGATGGAGCTTGCGGAAAATGCTACAACCATGAGCTGTCACATTCCACACCTATGACGAAGTCATGCACATTTTTGTTAGCTGTATCCAGCTGCTGCTTGCTAAGCTTGGGGGGTAACCAGTTGTCAGTTTCTGGCAGCGACGCTCACTGAGTTCAGTCTCGTGTTGGCGTCCGGTGGAAACAAAAACAGAATTCTGTGTTGACTTTTCTTCATACTCTCTCCTTAGTGGATATAGTAGTTGAAATATCCCATCATTAATTTTCACTGAGACAGTTTACTCTGAAAAAGTACTTGCCGAGTTTGGGTCGATTTTGAATGTGGGAAGGTACTCGAGAGAAATCAACTGTAATGTGATTATTCTGGAAATCCCTCCTGTCACAGGAAGATCAGTGGAATATTTTCAAGGCCTAACAATGTCTTCCTGCTGTACTGTTAAGTCCCTCCGCCATAACCTTGTTTCTCTTTAACCAGTATTTAGGGATTAAAGGCTGTTGTGGGATTGATTAACTAATCTGAACCTCAGCTATGCAGTACTAAGCACAAAAAAACTTGTCTTCATTGGTTTATTTAACATGGTTTTCAGTAACGATGAAGGTATCTAGAATTTGATGGGGGTACTAAAGTTGAATATTTAAATCCATTCATTTTAAATTTGTACTACAGAGTATCATAAACACAACTAATTCAATAACAATGATTTTGTTTTTCATGTCAGTGTCTATAGTCTATTGCCTAGGCTGCATTTCTTGGTTGTTTTAAAGTTTTAAAGTGAAAAACTGCTTTTATACATCCGAGAGATGCAACTGACATTTAAATCACTTTTGAGGACGCAGCTGATGAATCCTTCCTGGTCCTCAGCTACCAAAAAAGCAGAGGCACAGAATTTGGACAGAAAACTGTCTGAAAAATAAGCCTTTGTGATAGTGTTTGTTTAAAATGTTGTTTTTTTATAATTAGAATTAAAAAAAAATCACAACATAATTGACATCACCATGACTGTTCCATATGTGTGAACGATGGGTTATTGAGGAGGAGTATACACAGGATATAGTATTCCTAGACTTTAGAATGTTGCAAGTGTCCGTAAAGACTAATTTTTAGGCCACAATTATTTTAGAAAGGTGTTATTCAGAGAAAAGAATCAGTCATGGTATTGGTTTTCAAAAACAAGGCCCAATCTAATTTTTAGACAATAGGAAACCAGTCCAATGTACATAATTAAAACTGTGGCTTTTGCCAGTTTTTTGAAGTTTATCTTTTCTCAAAATTTCTTCAGTGAGATGGTACATCTTTACTGTAGTCATGCTTCTTGCATAATGTTTTTAGTAGAATAACTAGCCAATAGATATAGAGTAACAGACTTTAAGAGGGCTATTAAATGCTTGTGAGTGTGGAGTTGGAGACTCCAGGAGCGAGGTAGGAGCGAACAAGCAAGGCCACGCTTTTTTCGCTTCCATAAGGGAGGGGTAATGAAGACCAAATGACTACTCAGGAGTCATTTATTTGATTTTTTCCCCTCTACCTCCAGCATGCAGCTTCACTTGACTGGAAAGTTTTGCCCTGGGGAGCGAACGCCTGTCAGTTCCGCTTACTTCAGACAACCGTTGCCATCCAATGTGGAGAATTGGATGGAGGGGACAAATTACCCACACCGTGCCCTGGGGGCAGGTGGTTTTCAAGGGTCGTTTTCTCAGGTCACATGTAGGAGACATACATCTGTCACTCTGAAGGTAGAGCTGGGGAGCATGGTTCGCCGTCCTGTGATGTGTAAATTGATTCAGAGTGACAGATTGTGGTACCTTTTTTTGCCTTGGTTGCCTACCTCTTAATAGTAGAGCCGGGTCACCATGCAGGGGCTGTCAGGGTTACACTAATCCCAGTAGTTCTCTGCATAGAACTTTTGTATCTTTATATCATCATGCTTATCAGGCTTAAGAAGCGGTTCTTTGTTGCAAATTCTAGGAATAGTTACCATTAGTGAGTAGGGAAGTCAAAGCTTTGAAGTGTAATGTTAAAGCAGCAGTCTGTAAGATATTTTTGCTTTCGAAAAACTGAAAGCAGTATTAGAAACAGTTGGCAGGAGAAAGTATTCTCAGTGTCCTAGTATGCTGGAACGAGTGCTCTGGTAGGTTTTTTGGATGTAATTGCTCTCTACATTTTGACAGTGCCAACTTATATAGATCATAAATAAACTAAATTAAAAGTATTTAAAGTACTCTTCCACACTCTTCTGTTCAATTACACTTTCTCATTCTCAGAAAGGTCTCTAAATCCCTAAATCTTCAAAACTTACAGATTGTTGCTTTAAATATCTAGTAGTCCTGCAATAATCCTTAGAAAAAGCTCATTGCCTTCACTGTTTGCCTTCACAACTTTGCTTCATGCATACCTATCTCAACTGTCAGACTCAAGGGTAGGTGAGAAGAGACCCATATCTCACTTCATGGTTCACTGGTCAAAACAAACCTCTTATCAGCACAGTTATCTACACTGCTAGTTCCCTTTTATCTTGAGAAAACATCATCATCATCAGGCTCTCACTGAGGCTTATCCCTGACCACAGAGATGTGTAGGTGGTGGTTGTGGTGGACGTTTTTCAGTCAAATATAACAAACATTTCTGTTCGATGCTGTTGGTAGCATTAGCTTTTACTACATTTTTACTGTATCTTTTCATTGCCTCATGCTTCAGTAGCCACTCTGTGCTACAGCCTACACAGTTGGTTGTTCTCACACAGCGGACACTTTAACAAGCAACTCATTTATTATCAGTGAACTGGCCTGAAGGGCTTGACCCATTTATCTTCTAGGGGGTCTAACGCAGCGTTCGATGGCAGTCAAACACCAATGTTCAGAGACAACGCCTCATCATCGCTGGCGGTTGATGAACCTGGTCTGACGAGTTGACCAATTGGCTTTGGCCTGCTGACTTAGACAGTTTCACTACTGCAAAAAGAGTGGCGGAGGAAGTGTACAAATAGGTGGACCAGCACACCAACGTCTCGCCACATGCATCAAACTGCTAAAAGTGTCTTTTCGTCCACAAGGAGAGAGGAACCTGTATGAATGTGAAGCAATACCAGAGAAATCTTTTCATAGTGTGCTCTGTGTGGGCGTTTTTTTTTTTTTTTCCATTTAATCAGAATGAGTGTTTTTGTATTAAGTTGCAGGTGTGGCCATGGTGGAATATTCACCACATTATTTATGACACAATGAGTGTCTTTTTATATAATTGGGCCAGAGCGATAAGAGAACAAAAAGATTTCAGGTACTGATACAGATTTTAAGGGATTCAAAAAGAAACATTTAACTAAAAGCCAAACACTGAATACCAAACTAAAGTTTTTCATAGGTTTCATCATTTCATTTAACCATTTTTGGATATTGAATAAATTACAGAGCCTTACTATATTATTTAGGCTATGTATTATTTAAAACTATTAAGAAATGACCATTTAAAATTTTAGTCAACATCCCAGATGGTTGTGATTTAAGATCACATCATCAATATTTGTTTCTTTATAGTATTTAAAATAATTTTTGCTTATTTAAAGCTGTACTGATAGAAATGTAATAAAATTTATTATAGGTTATCAATATTAGCCAATGATCAGGATTATTCAAATATGTCATATCATGTATATCAACGCTGTCCAATGAAAAACATTTTCATTTTAGTTTGTTTTTAGTTTACTGCATAATTTAAACATTTAAACTGTCCCTTATATTGTGTCAAACTTTCTCGATGAATAGACCAAAAGAAATTATCTTAAAATGACAAGAATTAAACTTAAAATTTAAGAAGGTTTTATCTCTCTCCGTTAAAGATGCTGTTTTGGAGATTTTCATTGGACAGCAGCAATATATGTACATATATGTAACATATATGTACTGTATATAAAAGTGCTGTTAGTGTAAAATCTCAACAACAGCAACTTTAAAGGGAGAAAGATTATGTATGTAAATTTATGTAAACCTTTCATAAAAGTCAATATTTTTTTTTTTATTATGTGATCCAGGGCATTTTATTTTGGTCCACTCATCATGAAATTTTGATATAATGCACAGAACAAGTACATTTTTAGATATGTAGAAAGTTTCTTCATATACGACATACTGTATAAGATGTGATATCTCACATTCTATAAACGGCATATATATTCTTTTATTTTTAGTCTCTGAAAGTGTCAACTCCACAGACGAACTAGAGATATAAAGAGATCTAAAAAAGATTTAGCAATATATAAGTATATAAAAATAAACAAATAAGTGTGCAGGACTGAAACATTAGCTTAGCTTTTGCTGTTATTCTCTTTTCCTTTCTTTAATTTTCTTAAGGGCACTGATAGACAAGTCAAAGACCTGAGGAAAACACACACACACACACACACACACTGAAACACACATACACACATGGGTTCATTTGGTGAACCTGCAATCGGGGCATGCTTTCGTGCCAACACGCATAAACGCATAAACACATAAACACATACAAACCATTAAATATTTTGCTCGGGATGAGAAAAAAAATCAGGGGAAAAAGTTGTAATCCCAAGACTGACATGCGCTAATGGGCCTAGACTGTGATCCTTACAGCGAGGCTTGACTCGCGCTGTAGCGAGGCGCGAAACAAAAGGCTACCCTGCAGTCAGCCTCGTCGGGGTCAGAGGTCAACCGGCAACATCTGCCGTACAGCACAGATGAGATGTGTGGGCCAGAGGGCCTAGAGCTACATTCCGCTACCTGGCAAAGATCAAGTTGGAAAAGACGGAGTGTGCATGCGTGTATGTGTGTGTGTGTGTGTGTGTGTGTGTGTGTGTGTGTGTGTGTGTGTGTGTAAGACAGCGTCCGTATCACGGTTGCGTACAGTTGCGCACGGTTTGTGTAAGGAGTCATTACTAAATCATGCTCAGAGATGGCGAGGTTGGTGTATGTGTGTGTGTGTTGATGTGTGTGTGTTGCGGTCTGATCTGAAATATTAGAAATTAAACATGTTACTTCCTTTTGTCGAGGAAAAGGGGGTCGGAAAAATGTTCAGAGAGCACTCCCACCTAGGTCAATAAATAATTCAGGCTTTTTGGAATTAGGCCTCGCGTCCCCCCGAGAAGCGAGCAGGCGGCTAGGGCTGAAATAGCTTCGCCATTGCCAACATTTACACCAGCGCACCGTATATACATATGCAATTAAAGCAGGAGTTCAGCTTGCTGCTGAAGACAAAGGCGGTTTTCGTTTTTTTAAATGCAGCTTCAGTTCGAGGAGGTGGTTGTTGTGTTTATTCAGAGGTGTACAAATACTTCTTTACTTAACTTAAGCAGAAATTTACATTATCTTTACTTTGCTGGAGTCATTTTTGTTCAGATTAATTTTACTTCTACTCCTCACATTTCCGCACAATTATCTGAACTTTCTACTCCTTACAAAAAAAAAAGCATCTTTATTCCTATTTCATTTCACCATGTTTTCATTCCGGCTTCTCATAGTTAAATAAAAACCTATCCAGATAAATCTCTCCATCCAGATAGAGTGAATCTGATTGTGTCTCATCGTGTGGCACTGTGTCGGTATTGTTCATGCACTTTTCTGGAACGTAGTTTACACAGTATATTTACGGCATTTATCAGATTTTTCAGGATTGGGAGTCTTGCCCAAGGTTTATATTGGTATATATTGGTGCAGAATCTGGTGCGATAAATATTTTGTCAAACAATTTGTCAAAATTGTGTGATAAATATTGTTTGTCAGGAAAACGTCTTTAAATATCAGCCCTAGGTGACCAAATGCTTTAAAATGCATGAAAAGTGCATTTACTTGGGTTTAAAATGCATTTTAAACCCATTCATGAATCTTGGGTTTAAAATGCATTTTAAACCCATTCATGAATCTGATTGTGTCTCATCGTGTGGCACTGTGTCGGTATTGTTCATGCACTTTTCTGGAACGTAGTTTACACAGTATATTTACGGCATTTATCAGATTTTTCAGGATTGGGAGTCTTGCCCAAGGTTTATATTGGTATATATTGGTGCAGAATCTGGTGCGATAAATATTTTGTCAAACAATTTGTCAAAATTGTGTGATAAATATTGTTTGTCAGGAAAACGTCTTTAAATATCAGCCCTAGGTGACCAAATGCTTTAAAATGCATGAAAAGTGCATTTACTTCGGTTTAAAATGCATTTTATGGCATATATAGTGTACATAAAACCTTATAATCATTGTCATAAGCTTGTATGATACCTTAAATGTAGCAATTCAACATAACAACATATGTAGCGCTATAAAATACAAGTATATCACTTTAAGAGTGTAAGTTTTGGAGTGTAAAGAATGAATTTATAAAGGTTTCATAATGCCATTGTATTTCATAATACGAAGCATTATGCAACCTGTCTTTATAAAGCGACATACGTGTACTTTTTAGTATGTTATGTCCAGTATGCTGCTATACAATAAGTTATTATACAAGCATACTGTACAATGGTTATTAAAGGTAATACATTACATTTATCATGCATTATGAATACAGGTTTCATAGGTAGTGTTACCAATAAGTCTCAACACCAAATATCAGTTCAGGATCTCGTCCACATCCTACACACTTGTAATCTTTTAATCCAGAACTTTTTAACTGATTATCAGACCAGTCCGATATCATCGCCCAGCTCCACGTTTCAGTAACAGTTACTGAAACAGAGAAAGAAGAGAAATAAGAGAAACGCCAGCACATACACTCATACCAGTACCAGTACAGAGATACCAGTGCACACAGGAGTCTTATCAGAGACAAACAGCTACAGGCTTTTGTTTTTTCTCTCTCTGGGGGAGAAAACCGCTCTCTGCTCAAAAACTTTATAGAACTGATTAGAAGATTCGCCTGCTTTACACAAACTGCCACCCTCACCTAAAGCAACCTGACGAAACTCTCGACTAACTCTGCCGAGGCTTTTATAAAGCAACAAATTAGTCGACATGTTTCCCCCCCTGATTCTCAGAGATTCTGCCTGCAGGATTCAGTCTTTCACTGCAATAAGCGTGCAATAGTGTTTACACATGAGGCCTAAAGAGGAGTAATCATATCAAAGCAATAATGCTAATGATAAAAACCATAAGAATAGACCCTGAATAACCCTGTTAACTTCCCTCTCACTTCTATTTGCCTCTGTGCAGCGTGACGGAAGTTCAGAATCAAGTGACATGCTCATGGTCAGATGCTAACTTCTTTCTCAATGTGTTCCATGGTAACAGCGAAATGTTTCATAAACAGAGAGAAATCTGAATAGGCAATGTGTGTGTGTGTGTATATATATATGTGTGTGTGTGTGTGTGTGAGAGAGAGACTGTGTGTTTGCTGCCGTGGTTCAAAAGAATCAACATAATTAATAAAATTCCACTTGTGATTTTTTTTTGGGGTTTATACCTATATTAACTATTGATATTTAATGAAAAACAAGTAACTCAAAAATGGCAACTTTACAGGAGAGAGATAAAACCTACTTAACTTTCAATGGAAGTCAATCTAAAAAGAGTTTATTTTAGGTCATTTTGAAGAGTTTCTATTGCATCATTCATTTTTTTTTTTATTTTGACACAGTGTACGGGACAGTTTGTATGTTCAAATTATGTATAAACTAAAAATTATCAAAAATTGAGATGCTTGTTTTTCATAGGACAGCGACAATAAATGGGTCATTATTAAAATACTGTGCCTTTGGATGTAGTGTAATGTAGTGTAAAAAATGACTTTATAATAAAATTTTCTCATTTTATTCCCTTTATTCATGCATGTGTCCATCCTGCCACAACCATAACATCCATAACAGGGTGCACAATACACTTAATTGATTGAAAATAAGATGGCGGGAATCCCAGACGAAAGTTTCTACAGCCAGTCCAGACAAAAACATGGGTCAGGTCAAAATTTTCATCCAATTTTGTGTTTGGAACTAGTTTATTTACTTACTGTAAAAAGCTAGAATTTTGTTCTTTGGATTAATTAGATTTTTTTTTTTCATCTTAAATGGCAGGGATTATTTAAACAAATTTAAATGTTAAAATAAACTACTGTCTCCATATGTGGACATTGTTTTTTTGTTTTTGTTTTTTTTTTTTCAAAAATGACTACCTGTACAAAGACAAAGTTACTTTTTTTTACTTGTTAGGACCTAAAAATGCACATTAAAAAGGAATTGAAACTAAATGAAACAAATAAAAATTATTTAAATATGTGTAATATATGTGTAAAATGTTTTTTTTTTACAAAATGAATTGCCACATTAAAGAAAACTTTATAAAAAGTTATTTTAAATGAAAGTTTTAAATGTTCTTTCAAAGCAAATCTTAAAAAAACATATTGTTACCCATGCTACAGACACAAAAAGCATGTTATATTGATATTGACCAATATATATTACAAGTACTGCACATTAAGTACAGTTAGTAATAATAGCTCATCTCTGGCCACCGAAACGAGCCGTGAACCGGTCTGGTCAAGTCCTTTTTTTTATAGGCTCTTCACATTAGCTGGAGCATAGCGCATGCAAAAGTGGTGCGCGATGATGCAGTTGGCGTTTCAGTTAACGTCTGCAGAGCGCCTATCTCAAGGTGTTAAAGCCTGATTAAGTTCCTCCTGTAAGTGTTCCTGTAGCAGCATGGCAGGGCCCCAGTGATCACACCTCTGAAAGGGGAACTTGTCGCTCTTGCCCCGTCACACCTTATTCCTCTCCTGGCCTGATAAGAGAGCATGTGAACTGCTAAAGAAGAAAAAAAAACTCAGCCAGTAACGTGGGCTTCTTTTTTTATACCGCCACCGCTCACTCTGATGATCAACAATACACAGCCAAGTCTAGCTGCTAGATACAGGGTGTACATAGGGGGTGGACGATGAGGCCCTAAATTATAACAATGTTTTTTTTTTTTTTTTTTTACAATAGCGATATTCTTGGAATAACAAATAAATAATCAATCAATAAATAGTAGTTTAATAGTTTAATAGTTTTAAGATAATATGACACAATAAATGTAAAATGTTTTGGGTAAAACTTTACAATAAGAGTACATTAATTAACAGTAATTATTAAATGACACACATGTCTCAATTTTATTATTATTTACATGTTTAAGCATTAAAATATACTCCATTAACAGAGTTTATAACTATTGGACACTGCAATAACTTAAATCTTAGCAAGTGAAAATATCTCATTTTAAGGCAATAAATGTTTGTTTTTTTCTCTGATAAGAATGATTTTAGAATTATTTTAGGAATAATAATCTAAAACAGTCTTACTTAGAATTTTCACCTTATTTGAATAAGCACAAAAAGTTAACTTTTGATATTTTCAGACTCTCCAATTGCTTATTTTTTTAGACAAATTTGCTTACCTTATTGGCAGATTATCTTTTGTTTAATATAAGCATATATGTCTTAATTTACATATTTTTGTGTCATTTTTGCAGATAGATTTTTTGCCAAGTTAAATGTTACTTTTTGTTTAGATGTTAATTTAACAGTTTACAAAATTCAGTAAAAATGAAAAAAGTAACTAAATGAAAATAATAACAAAAACAGTAGTAATGTTACAAAAATGAAGTTACTCGTAATGCTTCACAGTAAACAGGAAAACTAATTTTTATAATTATTATTTTAATTATTTTACGCTTGAAGGTATGGGACAAATCAATAGTGTGAAACAGTTTTTTATTTCTTTTTTTCCAAGATGATTCTTGAACACACTGTAGTAGGTTAACAAAGAGAAAAGAAAAAAAGAAAAAGAAAAAAAAAACAAGGAGAAGCCACCTGTGGGAGGATGTGAACCACGGGCCCTTCACCCCTGTTTAAATAGCAGGTTTTGAGACTTTGGAGGTTTGTCTTGGCACCTTCGTCCAAGTCAAAACTCCCCAAAAACAGACAGTTTCACAGGCTTTTGTGTTTTAAGAAAACATATATTTTTTGGCACAAGCCTGGGTCTGGTTTTCCGCGGCATTCTGGGAGAAGGTCAGGGCTCCGCTGGCTCTAGAGGTGACCAGCGCTCGGCCCTGCTGTTATTCTCCTTCTCCAAAAGCACAAAAAAAACTTTGTATTGCCCAACAACTGCAGCAGCGGTTGAGCTGGGGTTGACGAATGTTAATGTGCGCAGCGGAGAGCGTTATATTGAGTGTATGGGGACAGTAAAAAGAACATTAGCATGTAACGGGAGAAGACTGTGTTCTCTCACGCCTCGTAAGAGCTTGTTCTGAAGCCCAAAGTTACGCTCTCGTATAGTTTGATCACTTTAAGGGGGTAATTAGCTAGAACCGACATGGTCCTGGAGTTTCTCAGGTAAATTGTGGATTTGGGAGGCTGTAGTTTGCCATAGCGTTTAGCTGTGAGATGCTAAAAATTTTAGTTTACCCCCAGATGCAGCTAATGCATGTTTGGTGACAGAAATCTGCTTTTTTATTGTTTAGCACTGGAGCTAGTTAGCGATGCTGAACTAAACTATTAGCAAATGCTTCTAATCTCTGGCTAATTAACATTTGTATGAACAATTAATGCTTCAAATCATGATTAAATCATTGCATACAAAAAAATCATCAAATATTTACTACACAATTACTTTTATTACTACACAATTACAATTACTGCTTTTATCTCTGACCTGAATAACTTGCTAAGCTAACTTGCTAAGCTAGCTTGCTATGTATGTGCTTGGTATGGTTTATTAGTTCTTGCTACTGTTTGGTTGGTTTAATAAATTGTTACTGTACCAGCAGCCTATAAAGCCTTACTAAAGCTGAATTAATCAAAATAGCTTGTTACTATCAAGCTAACATAGTCTTATTATTTTATAGGTTAGCCTATAATAAATGTCTGACAATTGTAGGTCTCTTGGAATTACATTTGAACTATTTATTCAACAAAAAAGACAATAATAAGTGGCTGTTTTAAGTGAAGGACCCAGTGCATACAGCCTTGAAGTACAGCTGAAGTTGTAGTTACTTTGGGGACGCGGCTGATGTATCCTTCCCAGACCCTTACAACATAAAGGGGGAAAGGAGCATTGTGCAAATGGAGGAAAATGAAAACTTAGAAACACAATTAATAAAAAAAATGTTAGTTTGATCACCCTAACAGTGTTAGAGTAGGTAGGCCATGCTTGTAGTATGACAATTCTGAGCTCCACAGCTTCATGGCACCTCCCTTTCCAGTGTCTATCACAGATAATTAGCCAATATTGCTCTACGTCAGCCGCCCAGGACTCGACCCAGGCCCGACCCAGGCCCTTCCTGTCCTGGTCCCAGGGGCTCAGAATGGTGAGACCCAAGAGCAGCTTCAGCACAACCGGCGGAACGAATACAACTTCCGCTCGGGCCGCTAATACGACCCTCGCGTGCTCCCTGGAGGAGAACCGGCCGGAGGAAGTGGAGGGAACAATGGCCCCCTCAATATTTACTGCTTCTTTTCTCCAAGCCTGGCTCATAATAGCCTGAGCCAAGAAGACACTCGTGGCCTCTCCTTGCACTGGCTGTGTGTGTGTGTGTGTGTTTGTGTGCTTGCACTATGGGTGTGTGATATTGTATCATAATAATATGGGATAAAACTGGGATGCATAGTATCTGAAGCTTGTTACTTACTATCTGGTGTTCAGTACAAAATATCTGGTGCTCACAACTTAGTATCTGGTGTTCTACCAGGTGTGCTCACCACTTTTTGTTTTACCTAAAAATAATACACAATGTCCCTTTAGGGGCTGAGTATGTTTGAAATTAGTCTATTTTTAATGCTATTTTATTTTGAATGCTAATTTAAGTTAAATATATTTTATAAAAATACTTATTTGAAACTGTAATTAATAATTACTTTTATTTTATTACAGTAGTATATTCTTCTTTTTTTTCATATTTTGTTTGGTATTTTGTCATATCATCAATAATATCACCATCACAAAATGTTCTGAAATATCATGATTTTTTTTAGGGTCATATTGCCCACCCCTAGTGTGCACTAGTTTGTTTTACTATCTGTCTGGGGACCTGATGCCTCTACAATGACTCACATATGATAGTTGCAAGCAGTCTATAGGGACAGTGTCCCATTTGGATAGTATTACAAGTGCATTTGTGTGTGTGAGTGTGTGAGTGTGTATATGTGTGTGTTGTGCGCCCCTCCTGAAGGTTAGCTGTAAGCGATTGAGCACCTTCTTATTACTGTAATCTACACTCTAATTATCCACTTGAGCTAATTAGCACCTTGCCTTACCCCAGGTGTGTTTCTGTAAACAGCAACACACGCACTCACTTTCTCACTCTTTGATGTGCTCTTAATCCTCACCCTCCCCCAGCGAGGCTGAGATTTCCTCCAGATGCTGCGCTCTAAAGCTAACGTGCTAATAATGCAACTATTAATAAACAAAATACCTGAATCCAGATGTTCAGCATCTGTTTCCACTGAGAGCATATTGGCCATGTGTTATAAAATGAAGACGGGGGGTTAAAATATACTGTAAATTGTATAATTGTTGTGTATCTGGATCTGATTATGATTTATACAGAATGGGGGGTGGGGGGGAGGGGGGCATATCGTCTCATACATGATAATATTGTGATTATAGTTTTAAGTATTAAAAAAAACTATATTGCAATAATAGCTGTCCTACTGAAAAAAAATATTTAGATTTGCAGTTTGTTGTTGATTTATATTTATATTACATTACATATATATTTTTTTAGTTCATTATATTAGCCTATATTATTATTTTACACAAAAAGGTACTTTTGTTTAGAAAATAGATAGTTGCTGTAGTGTAGCCATTTTAACTGTAATTTTGATTGTAAATATTTGTAATTTTCTCAATTTTCCAGAATTTGCTGGTACAGTCTAACCAACTCTATTAACTCGCCAAGGATATCGCAAATATATTGCACCCTGAAATATTGTGATAATATTTTATGGCTGTATCGAGCACCCCTAATACAGACCCAAATACTATGGTTATTAGCATTTTAACATGAATGTTTACTGTAAATATTTCTAATTCTCTCAATTTTCTGAAATTCATTGATTCAGTCTCGCCAACTCTATTAACTCAGCAAGAATATCCCACCCCTAATACAGACCCAAATACAATAGTGTTCATTTTTACGGTAAATGTTGCTTTTTTTTTCATTTCTAGTCTATTAACCCACCACCACAGATGAACTCTTGACCACAGCTTGGCATCGTTTGCCATGTGGCCCTCTGTTTCCAATATTATAAAGGGCCCTAATACTGAGCCCTGATGCACTACAGGTCACTGAACCCCCCTGGAGATTTATGGGCTAAAGGGCAGGGATTGGAGGTCAGAGGGGTGACAGGAAGTGACCATAAAGGCCTTCTCTTGTGTGCTACCTGGCAGGGATGCTATTCAGGTGACAATACTCCTGATGAAAGTGTGTGTGCATGTGTGTATGTGTGTGTGTGTGTGTGTGTGTGAGGATGTGTGTGGGAGGGAATGCTGAACAGATGTGTTTTACTTCCTTATTAACATTACAAAGAGCTGCTCTGATTGAAGGGCCACAACCAAGGGAGCGCTATTTCTCATCGGTGGGCTGTCCCCATTCACACAGACACACAGACAGACACACACACACACACACACACACTGACCTCTTTAAAAGGCTCCCACCTACACTGCCAGCTGGCAACTGGTGGGGTTTTTGCAGTGCTGTCCGTTGTCCATACACATTAGCTAGCTCTGAGCACCTTCATCATCATATACCCATAAACACGTTAGGAGGATCATACACACACACACACACACACACACTTGGCCCATTTGGACTCAGTAATGCTTTTTTTACTTATACTAAAATTATCTAGTCACTAGAATAATAATTGCCTGAGAACACCTAGACAAATACAAGACCTTCTGGAACAATGTTCTTTAGACAGATAGATGATCTCAAGTCAATGCCAGAGGTTTTATTTAGACTTATTTAGTCTCTTTTCGACAGTAGATGCTGCATTTCTCATGAACTATGCCTATTAAGAGCTACTGATGATTTCACAGGCCTGTTGGAAATTTCTTCGCCTGTCTTGTGCTCTTCATTAGGAATGAACTTGCTAGGACAACCGGATTTGGCCATGTTAGCTTTAGTAGTTTTGATGTTCTCTTTAATTCTTCACTTGTAAATAATTTTCTGGACAGTGTAACAGCTGATTCCCAGACTCATATGCAATATATACATCCTCATTTCTGAAGGCCTTAGAGTGCTCTTTGGATCTGGCCACGGTAATCCGTCACTCATGAAACATCATACTGTAAATAATTATTGACAGGCTCCTCCAAAAACCCTTTCGAACAGTGCTTTAATTATCTGATGCTGATGTCATCTTGTTCTAATTTTAAGCATTTTAAGTATTTAAGTATATTAATAAATGGGCGATGTTACCATATATTCCTACATCTCTCTGTCCATATGTAAAAAAAAAAAACAAGTATCTCCATTTTTCTCAATTCTTAGTTTACTACATAATTTGAACATCCATACTGTCTCTTACATTGTGACCAAATTTCTTGTTGAATGGATCAATAAAAATTGTTCAAAATGATCTGAAATAAATTATTTTTAAGTTAAGAAGGTTTTATTACTCCGTCACTTACACTGTGTCAAAATTTCTTGATGAATGGACCAATATAAATTCTCCAAAATAAAAAAAAAACTGAAATAAACTCTTTGTACATTGACTTTCATTGAAGGTTAAGAAGGTTTTATTGCTTTTCTGTAAAGTTGCTCTTTTAGAGATACATGTTTTTCATTGGACAGCGTCTAAATATGTTTTAATATGTTGTCCAATGAAAAACATGTATCTCCATGATTCTTTAATTTGAATCATCTACACTGTATAAATAATTCTGGATTAAAAAAGACCAATTGAAATGCTCTTATACTAATAGTTGATTGACTCCCATTTAAAGTTGACAACATTTTTGTCGCACTACTTTAAAGATGAGTATTTTTCATTAGACAGCGATGATACACAAACAAAACAGAGGAAAATATCAAGTCGGCAGATCGGCTTAAAGATGCACATCCCGTTTAATGAATTCACGGCGGCAGTCAAATCCCCACTGTCTTTGGCCCTACACTGAATACTGTTCTTACAATTGACTACAAAGTACTTAACTCCCGAGAGTTAAAGTAATTCAGGTTTCGCTTAGCTCTCCACCGAATCAAAGAAACAGGGCTTACTATAATCTGCACTGGCAGCGCCGTATGTTATTGTAGCGTCCTAATTAATCTTACAGGAGGTGTAATGCGACCTCAGATTAGGTCTGCACCTCCAACAGATTAATTAATGCTTCTAATCAGAGGCAGCAAAATTAATTTTGCCCCGATTACACGCATTTGAATTTGCATGTGCTTAAAGCTCAGGCTTTTCTTTCTCTCTCTATCTCTCTCTCTCTCTCTCTCTCTCTCTCTCTCTCTCTTTCTACGGTAAATACAGACATACACACACTCTCTCTCACACACACTTGCAGTCAAGGTGAATGAGATACACATGTAATACGGATTGGATTGTACACCGTTAAACACATTTGCATTTATTCTGATTTTTGCACACAACACACACATTTGAATACACACACACACACACACACACACGTATACAAAGTAAGATAAAGAAGATGGCATGCACAGTATGGTATGCAAACACACACACACACACACAAACACCCACAGACTCACAGCTGGACATGTTTCTTTTATGTTCACACACATGCAGATAAACACCTACACACATTTGGGTTAATGCCGTGTCAGGAGCCCATATGTATTATACTTATAGACACAGTATCTATTACTGTATTTATATGAATTATAACCAATTCTATATGTTTTATATATTTATAAGCACCTATATCTTATATCAATGTAGCCCATATGTATAATTTATAAGGATGTGTATATATATATATATATTTGTATACATATTATATACAAGTAGCTGAATTCAATACATATGATAAATGAAACATGTACAGTATGCTAGTATTTATTTATAATAATAAAAATAATGTATGAATATAAAATGTGGCTAATACATTACTTTATACAATTTGTACTGGATACACTCTCTCTCTCTTTCTCTCTCTCTCTTTCTCTCTCTCTCTTTCTCTCTCACAAACACAGTGACACACACACACACTCGTCAAGAGTGTTATTGATGAGGATGTGGGAGTGATGGGGTGAGGGATAAAGAGCTGTGCAGCAGATGTGCTGACAGTTGTTCAACCTCGTGCATGTTTTATATTCCTCCAGCTGATCCCATGCCTGTGGAACACAGGAGAGTGTGTGTGAGTGTATGCGTGAGTGTGTGTCCTTTGTGCAGTGGCCATGCTGTAGGTCCTCATATTGCCTCTAGCCACATAAGTTGTTAATGTAGGTCGTTGTGCCGCCGGTCTGTTTGAATGGCAGTGAAGGACAGGCAGAGTGCTGCAGTATGGGGAATGGTGTATACAGGTATATGGAGACTGGTAGTGACAGTGATTTTCAGCTATAATGGTGTTTAATGGTGGCAATCTGAATGCAGCCAACAATAAGAGCTGAAAGCTTATTTTATACAGTGGCTGAAACACAGCGGCTCACAGAAAGCTCCAGTTCTACACACAAAGTCAGATAATAGTGATTTACCATTATTGTCATTCAAAAACACATGTTTATGGAATGGAATATTATTATTACACAATTGTATGCTATGTCACTGCTTTTACACACTCTCTCACACACAAAAACATAAAACATACATTTTTGTTTCATCATAATCATAGTTTTACACTAATAGAATAATAGAAAATCCTCAGAAATGCATTGGAATGAAATCTTTTTACATTCACTTCAAAGTTATAAAACAGTCGTTATAACACAAACTGCCTCATACACTGTCTCAACATTTCCTGATAAATTAACCAATAGAAATTCTCCAAAATAACTAGAAATAAACTCCTTTTGACTTTCATTGAAAGTTAAGAATGTTTTATCTGTCTCCTGTAAAGTTGCTGTTTGGGAGATACATGTTTTTCATTAGACAGCAACAATATATTTGAAAAAAAAAAAAAAAACTAAAAACTAAAACAGGTCACTTTGACATGAGACCATCAGTGCTGTTCCTACAGTTGAAGGAAGTGCTTCAGATTCATTTAAAAAATCAGTTTTGAAAGTTCTTAATTAAATACTGAGATTCCATTGTGATTATCTGAGTTATCTGATATCATCTGTGTTTAATGTCTAATGCACTGTGAGAGCACCGTAGGTTAAGGCCTCACTTACTCAGGAACCTTATTTCCTGTCTGTCTTGGATGGACGTATTCTTATCGTTTCTCTGTCTCTATGTCTCTCTCTCTCTCTCTCTCTCTCTCTCTCTCGCTCTGCTGTGCGTCATCTACGGAGTTGGATATCTATAATTGAGGCAGTCAGTGCCCAGCCCAAAACCCAAGAACATCATTTTCTTTTCATCACGAAACTCTTCACTCTCTCTCTCTCTCTCTCTCTCTCTCTTTCTCTCTCACCATGTGTCTCTCTGTCTCTTCCTTGGCATCAGTTTCTCAGTGATCTCTTAAAACTCCAGCGATACTTCACCCGAGCAGAATCTGCTTACCCTGTGCATATTTAACACAACATGTTGCAGTATAAAAGCTTCTGTTCAAAGCTTTCAGGACACCTTGGCTTTGATTGAACTGTTAAACATGTTAAAACAATGTAATAAATATGTTATAAGTTTAAAATGTTGTTTTATTATTACATGGATTATGAAATGCCAGCTGTCCCCAAACTTTGTTGTTTTAACTTCTCCCACATTTCCCCACACTTTTCACTGGTGGTGACTCCAGCCTCTGGTTTCCTCTCAGGGTCTGCTGGAGCAGAGTGGTGTGGGGTAGAGCGGTGAGAGGAGTGTTGCGGGATGGGATGGATGGCTAGCGCCACTCCTCACATGAATATTTCATGAGCAACCTGTCTCCTGCTCGTGGACCTCCATTTAAAGCTGCTCTCTGATAGCCTCCCGCTCTCGGCCCATCTGTAGCCGTTAGCTAACAAGAAAAAAAAAAAAAGCCCCTACAAGCACCTCTGGCAGTGGCACAGACGCAGAAACAATCTCAGCTCGGCCCAAGCTGTTTCCTTTCAGCGCACATTTCTCCTTTCTTCTCCTCCTTCCTCTTCTCCTCCTCCTGTTTCTTCTTCTTCTTCTTCTTCTTTTTCTTTTTTCACTCAGCGCCGAAACCCGAACGAGCGCTTTAGTCCTGTCGAGCAGCCGAACAGCAATCCAGATCAATAGATTTGCCTAGAAGAGGCGCGGGTTTGTTTTTGTGGTGGGACGAGGAGGTTAACATCAATAAAGATCAACAAGGAAAGGGAAATGCTGCTGTGGGTGGTGCTCACTCTCGTCTCATGTACACACACACACACACACACACACACACACTGGCTCTACAGCCAGTCCTCAAGGCTTTTAAACCTAATGAGGAAAAAAAAATCCTCTCTACGTAAATAATTATTAGATTTTTATTAGGTTTGTTTTTTTAAGGAAAAATACTTAATTAACGTATACTTAATTAGTAAGAAAATAATTAGTCAAAAAAAGAAAATATATATGTACATAAATAGCTAAAAAGTAATACGTTAAAAAATGTGAATTGTTTAAACTGTATATAATGAAAAAGTTATTTAATTAAGAAAATTAAAAAATATATAAAAACTATTAATTAGACATGTAAGTAAAAATAAAGTAATTAAATAGCACATGATAAACAAGAAGTAACCGATTTAATAAACAGAATATGACACAAAAAAGTAATTCATTAAATAAAATGTAACAACAATGTAACTAACTAGTAATTATTATGTTAATAAAATGTAAGTAATGAATAAATTATTAATTAGTAACTAACTAAACTGTAATTAATAAAATATAAGTATATTTATATACGTGTTTAAGTGTAAATTAGTCAAATATAAGAGTAATAGTAAAATATAATTAGTAAAATATAACAGTTAATAATAAAATGAGAAAAATGAAGAAAAAAAAAAGAATAAAAGTATGTAGTTAGATAAAATGTAATTCACAACAAAATAACTAACTAAATAGTATTTAGGAAAAATTATTATGCATAATTAATTAAAAAGTAAATACTTAACAAAATAGTTAATACGAAAGTAAACAACTAAATCATATTTGATAAAACTATTGAAGTAAAGTATATAGTAAAATAGGAAGCAATTAAATGAAATGTCCAGAACAAAAAAAAATAATAGCTAAAAAGCAATTCATAATAAAATAAAAGCAATAAATAAAAAAAAAATGATACATTTAAAAAGTGAATCAGGAGAAGAGAAAAGAGGAAGGGGTCTTGTCTCTCTCTCTCTCTTTTTTTTCTGCGTCGGTGGGGGAGAACCTGGTGTTGTTTTGGTTGCGAAACTGTTTGAACAGCCAGTGACCGGCGGGCCAATCGCACACTGAGAGCCACCGAGCATCTGCCGGGAGATTTGCATATTAATTGACCCATATTAACTCCCCCACCCTCCCTTCACCCCCCGCCCCCCATTCCTTAAAAAAAGAGGGGGAAAATCGATAGAGCCTAATAATTTATCAGCTTCAGGGACACGGCTGGTTCCAGCTCGGCTCGGCTCTCACCTAACGCAGGTTCTGGAGTGTTTGGTGGACATTTTGAGTGTGTGTGTGTGTTATTTTTAATGGGTGTGTGAGTTATTTTTGAGTGTGTGTGTGTGTCAGAGAGGGTCCTGAGTGATGGGCTGGGTGAGATAGAGGCCCGGTTCTTTATCTTCCTCACTGCAGGTTTATGGTTCTCCCTGCCTTTCCTGGACCTGGAGGTAGAGCAACGATCCATTGTGTGTTCCTCTCTCCAGCCTGGGGAAGAACACACACTTGTACGCAAGCACACACACACACAGACACACACACACACAAACACACACACACTGTGAGGCTGGTAGAGGCCCAGAACAGTTGTCAAGAGAGAGAGGGGTAACATGTGCATGCGGTGGGGCACAGATGGTGGGTCTGGGAGGGGGGGAACGGGGGAAAGGTGGGCCGTCTGGCGGCATGAGCCAACCTAGGAGCCCCTCTCTCTCTCTCTCTCCCTCTCTCTCTCTCTCTCTTTTCTTCCCCAGCCTGTTGCATGGGGGTCCAGTAGACAAATGGGAGTTTAATTCAATTAGGGCCAGGCTACTGTTGCCTCCTCACGGCGGGGATAGGGGAGCACAGCCACCCTCTCTCTGGACAGACTAGGTACACACACACTCACACGCACACACACACACACATACACATACACACACTGTGTTTTCAGTGTGACATGTGTAAAGTATAATATATTGTCACTGTCCAATGAAAAAAATGTTTTTCAATTTTTTTTAACACATAATTTTAACATACACACATTTTGACAATTTTAAACTGTGTCCAAATATCTCAATGAATGTCCAATAGAAATTCTCTAAAATGACCTTAATGAAACTGTTTTTACATTGACTTCCATTAAAGTTTTAAAGGTTAAAAGAGTTTTTTTTTATTTCTATTCTGTTTTTTTAGGAAGTTCCTTGTTTTTCATTGGACACCAATACTATATACAAAAGTATAGAAATCTAGAAATAGAAGAGTGATAAAAGTTTATAATCCTGCTTTAATTAGAGTAACTAGAGTAAATCTCTACTATCCAGAAAGGACTTTCTTCAAAGAGTGTTTGATTGCATACAGCAACACTAGCTCCTCAACTCCTTAACTTCTTAACTAATCCCAAAAGTATTACTTATCATCGTTCATTCTTCTAAAATCAAGGGTAAAAAAAAACTCTTCTAAAATAACAGTTTATCCTGCTTTTGTTGGAGTAACTGTCTCTACTTTCCAGAGAGGATTTTCCACCAAATTGCAGACCATTGCTGTGAGGATATTGGATTGTATTCAGCAAGCAACAAGAGATTAACAGTGAGGTCAAGATGTTGAATGAGGATGATCACCACCTTCACAACCTCAACTCAACTTTCCAACTCAATATGGGTTAATGCCCATATTGGCATTCAGCTCCAGGGAGTGCTACTCTATTGACAGTAGCCTACTTCTATTAGCCTTCTTCATGCACTAGACAAGATAATGTGTTTTGTGCCTTTGCACATCTGTGTCAGCAACGGGTGCAGCTTTAAAGTAGGTTAATGCATTTATTGCTTTCGTTAGAAGATGCGTATTTGATATATTAGATATATACAAGCTCCTACTGTGTATAACATGAAAACATGAGCCATATAATGGTATATATGTACATACAAGTCACATACATGTCATAATAAATGTGTTATTAAAATGATTTGGGCAAACACAAAGATCTGCTACACAGTATGCTGAATTCACACTTTACACACACACACACACACACACACACACACACTCTCTGTCTCTCTCTGTCCCACCCCGGTGCACTCACCCCCATCCAGGTTCACCATAATGGTTCACGCATAGCTGAGTTTGCACTGAAGATCACAGGCCGCACAAAAGCTGCCCTCTCTCTCTCTCACTTTCTCTCTCTCTCTCTCTCTCTCTCTCTCTCATTCTCTCTCTCTCTCTCTTTCGGACTCTTTGTGCCCCCCCACCCCCCCACCTTTTCGGCTGCTGACCTCTCCAGCAGCCGGCCTTAAAACAAACACACGGCCTACTCTTTCTCTCTCAGCCCACAGTGTAGCTATCACCCTGAGGTCCGTCTCTCACTCACACTGAACATCATCAGATAGATATGAACAATACAGTGTAACAGGATCACAATACATTTACTGTATATGTTTCGCTTGTTTTGATAATCCACGGGTTTAATCCATGTTTTAGAGAAAGCCTAACGTTGCTTTATTATGATCAAAATCTACATTTGCTGGAGTTGTGTAGATGATAATCAATATCATACAGTCAAAGAAGCTATCAACATTGTTCTATGTAACATATCAGTCAGTCAGGTCCAATATAAATGTATAGTTCTAAAAGTTCTATCAAGAACCATATTTTGCAGGTGAATGTGTGTAGAGGTGAATCTGGAATCTTGGTATGGAATCGTTCTATTATCTGGAAATATATGGCAATATCACAATATCAGTTTAAACAGCCAGTTATTATAATGTTATTATGTGTTTGGCCCATTCTTCAATTCTCTATCATCAAACCATAAAATATAATTTTCAAAGCATTTACTGAATCATTTATAGTAGTAAATAATTTACTAAATAATTACTAAATAATTACTAAATAATAAGTACTAAATAATTTATTGTAGATGCTGAATCAGTTAAAGCTACAGAAACAACTTGTGTAGATATAATTCAATTATGTAATTTCTAGTAGATCCTGAATCATTTCTAATAGATCCTGAATCATTTAGTGTAGATACTGAATCACTTATAGATATTGAATCATTTTGTGTAGACATAATTCAATTAATTTATCTCTAGATGATAATGAAACTTGTACAATAACTAATTAATCATTTCTGGTAGATGTTGAATCATTTAGTGTAGACACTGAATCACTATAGCTACAGCTTCAGCTACAGCTTCTGTAGCTATAGCTACAGAAAACATTGTGTGGATATAATTCAATTACTTAATTTCTAGTAGATACTGAATCATTTATAACAGATATTATAATAGATACTAAATCATTAAGTATAACCATAGAATATTATTTAGCTTCAGAAACAATTTGTGCAGATATGATTTAATTAATTAATTTCTAGTAAATACTGAATCATTTACAATAGCTACTGAATCAATTATTTATAATAAGTGCTGAGTCATTTAGAGTAGACACTAAATCATGTACAGCTACAAAACAATCCATATAGATATGATTCAATTAATTTATTTATGGTAGCTACTGAATCATTTACAATAGCTAATAAATCATTTACAGTTAATACTGAGTCATTTAGTGTGGATTACTGAATCACTTGTAGCTATGGAATCAGTTTGTTTAGATATGGTTCAATTAATTGATTCTATTAGATCCTCTATCACATTTAATATAGCTACTGGATCTATTATAGTTTAATTTAGAAACTGAATCATTTATAACAGCTATAGAAACATGTAGTGAAGACACTGAATTATTTATAGTAAATAGGCTTTTTATAATAGCTACTGAACTGTTCTACTGTTAACTACTGAATCATTAAGTGTAGATACTGAGTCATTAAGTGTAACTACTGAATTCTCCTTCTGAATTGTTCTACTGAATCATTTAGTGTACATGTTGAATCATGTACTGTATAATAGTTCCTAAAACATTTAAGGTAGACACTGAATTATTTGCTTAACATGTTGAAAACGGAACCATTATCTGTAGATACTGAATTATTTATTCTATGAAGTGAATCTGTTTTATAGTGGTTATATAAATGAGATAAGGCCTATAAGATTCAAGGGGTTTAGGGAACTCCAAATGTAACAGAATCTAGGCCAGTCTAAACCTAGAACCATTTTGTACGTGATAATCTCTCACCTAGGCCATCAAATACACATCATCGCAAATCTTCCCACACCATCCTTCCCATTCCCATCCCTCTCCATTACCCGCCAGCTGACGTGATTAATGTGGACCATTTTCAGGCTGTAGCCACTAGGCAGCGACCTGCTTTTGAATGCACCGCTGCCTCACCTAGTCAGCTCCCATCCCCCCCCTTTTCTCTCCCTCGCTCAGGTGATGCACAGGAGAGGGAGTGAGCGAGAGAGAGAGAGAGAGAGAGAGAGAGAGAAGTGAGAGCAGTTATTTTCCACTGCCTGCCCAGGCTGCTTTCATTGCCGTAGCGGACAAGGTTGAGACATACCTGCGGCTGGCGTTTGATATGGATGTGTCGTTTGCTTTTCTTCCACGGCGCCTGTCTGGAATGGACGGATTGGCTTTCTGCGAGGATCGGGAAGGACAGGGACGAAAGGGAAGAAGAAGAAGAAGAAAAAGAAGAAGAAGGGAAGATGGATAATGGTCTTTCAACCTGTGAATGGACGTTCGGTTGGTTCAATCGTTGGAGGTGTAATCTGACCTCGCCTCGCTGTGTAAAACAGTCGTGCACGTCGAAAATGTTTGACCCCAGGTCTGGGTCGATTTGCGACCGCAGTCGTCCAGGAAGGTGTGTGTTCTCGGTTTCTCTCATTCTGGAGACTTGGGAACACATAACGATTGATTGAGATTATTGGTTTGGGATTGGGATTGGGATTGCGGTTTCCCACACACCTGTCTTGGGTCATGAGAAGGGATTGTCGCAGGATTTGCGCCTAAAACCTGAGTTAAGAACTTGGTTCAGTCCTGCGGGAAAGATATATACAAGGTATTTGGCATTGGACTTAGACTTTGAGGTCTTTGAAGGTTTTGTGGAACATGTTATATCTGCTATCTACTTGTATCAGCTAAGAAAGACCACTTGTAGCATAGACATATTACTTTTTTATGGCAGTAGTTCACTTTGAGGCATATATACACACGCGTACATAAAGAGTAACAGGTAAATACATAGTATATAGACTATTCGTAGGGTGTTTTTATACACAAAGCACAAACCTATGTCAAGAAAACTGGGCAAAATCTTGTGATAATATGATTAAAATAGAAAAATAATCTTCTAGGTAGATTTGTCTATGTTAAAAAAAAATCCAAAAGGCTGAGAAGGGTGAGGTCCCTGTTCTTCCAAGACAGATAACATAATGATAGGTGGGGTTACGCACAGAATGCAGGACAACAGGCTGAGATAAAGATAGAGAGATACAGAGAGAGAGAGAGAGAGAAATACAGAGAGAGAGAGAGGTGGCCTCTTTGTCTCTTGGGTGAGCACAATGGGCCGTTCACTGCAGACATTACAAGGCAGGACAGCTGGCAGAGTAAAAGGGTTGAGACGGCGGCCAATGGGATCGCAGAGGGGGCGGAGCCCCACAGAGTGCATGCATTTGATTGGCATGTCACTAGTTTTCAGGCAAGAATGAGACATGCAAGCTAGTTGCGACAAGTTGTGGCATACGTTTAGGCACATTTACAGTTTCGCTAGCTGGTGTACGGTTGCACACACACTAATACACACACACACTAACCTACACACACAATAACACACACTATAACCCACACACACACACATATGCATACAAGCTCATGTTCCCATCACATCTGCTACCACACTGCAAGCCCAGGCCCATGTGACTTCAGAGGTAAACAGTAGTGTGATGAATTGCTTTTGTGTGGGGAATGCTAGGTTGTTAAGTCTCGAACACACACACACACACAGACGCACAGACAGACAACACACAGACAACAAACACATACACACACACTCACACACAGACAACACACACACACACACACACATAGCTAGAAAAGTATTCCTTTGACATGAGTCAAAACATCTCTCCCCTCCTTTTTATTCCACGCCGCTCTTCGAACCCAAGCATTTTCCTGTTTCTATTTGCGGAGCATAATCATAAGGATGCGAAGCCGCAGAGAAGCAGCATCTCTAATGCCGACAGAGATAATCGCTCTCTCGAAAACACCTTCTACTCACACTGCGTCTATCCCACGCCGTGTAATTTGGTGCTCTGTAACTTAGCTCACGCTCATATCTTCACCTCGCCCGAGGAGGCAGAGCGGGAGAACGGTAAAGAACAGGGCTGAGGAGATGGAGCTCTGCTTGCGGTCGTGAGCGATGGTTCCTCCTAAAGTCAAACAGCTCAGCGGAGCCTATTATTAATATTCAACTGCCTGACCTCTGCATTCATTCTCCTCGTTCTTTTCTTTCCCAGGCCGCCCCCTCTCTCTTTTTTTCCTCTCTTTATTTTCTCTTTTTGGAGCGTTCCCACCATTAGGCTTGAGTTTTGAGACTCTGCAAAACTCAGAAGTGTTCAGTGTAATACCTTAGAGAGGAACGGTGTTGCTCAGTAGGTCATGAGATGAGACAGGGTTGGTTGATAAAGCCAAAATTGTATCACAATATATTGTTTAGTTTTGGTTATTAAGATTAAATTCCTATATCAGCAATAAAACCAATAAAAAATCCCAAGAACATCTACCGTTTAACATTCTAAAAAGGTTCCTCAAAGGTTAGTCTGTAACGTTACAGAAATAATGTTCCAGGAATGTTTTCTGAAAAAGTGTGATATAACAATAGTTTGATTCGCAACATTATTAAAACAAAAACTAACATTATATAAACATTAAAAGTTCCAAACATTCCCAAAACTTAAAAAATGGAAAATTTGTCACAAGTGACATTGCAGTGATGTTACCAGAATGTTTAAAAGTATAAAATAAAAATAAAAAATATATAAGAACATCTTAAAAACTTGACATAATAATGGTTTGCTTCACAACATTTATCACATAACGTCCACAGCTAGATGAATAATACAAATACTATGGAATGTTACAAGTTTCTAAACTCGTGACTTTTAAACACATGTAAATACATAACCTTTACAACTATAATTAATCTGTAACAATGTGGACTTTGTTTGACATAATGTTTGACATAATAATAGGTTTGCTTCACACCATTACTAGAACGTCTCTCACATCACGTTCACAGCTAGACGAATATTACACATTAACATTATGGAAACGTTAAGTTTCCAAACATTCTCTAATAAAAAAAATACAAACTGACAAAAGTGAGATTTTTTTTAGATGTTTAAAAACGATATATAAAAACATTTATAAATACATTTACATTTTACATTTTGCATTTATTATTAAGTTTTGGTCAATACCATATACTGGTGATTATGGTATTGATATAACTGATGTAAAAAAGAAAAAACAATGCTATACTTTTTTTATTAAATCATATACTGTAGCATATATATATATATATATATACATATATAATGATAATAAGAGAAGCAAACAAAGACAGAAAGGAAGGAAGGAAGGAAGGAAGGAGAAAAGATAAAAGAAAGAAAAAAGAAAGCAGCCATAAAGCAGCAACATAAAGTTACATAATGTTCGAGCTGTTTAAGGTATATCCAGACCACACAAAGAGCTCCTTATGTCTTACTTTCCATTCCATCCACCACTCCCTTAATGTCTTTCTCTCTCTCTCTCTCTCTCTCTCTCTCTCTCTCTCACTTTCTCTCTTTCCTTCTCGCTTTCATTTCAAAAGGGATGTGGGGAAGGGGGGGTTCTCTCCCCCACCACAAACCTTCCACTGAAGTCGCCCCTAAATAATCCCACCGGTCACACCTCTTAGTAAGAAATCTTTTTGTCCCACGCCCCGCTCCCACCCCCCTCTCCCTCCACCATTCCACCTCTCCCAGCTCTTTTGGTATTCAGCCAGCGGCCACAGCGTTTCGCACCCATCCCTCCATCCCTCGGACCCCAGGACGGTTCCCCTTTTAATTTGCACCTGTTGCGCAGTTGTCCCTGGGCCTGGCAAATGCAGGCCTGCGCCCAATCAGACAAAGATCATATTATGATCAGCTACGTGCCGGCTAATCTACCCCCTCCTTCCAAACTCCTCTCCAAGCTCCTCTCAGAGCTAGCGTAGCAGTGGTTGTGGTAGTAGCCGTGGTAGCAGTGGTAGCTGTGGTGGCTGTGGCGGCGGGGGTGGTGTTGGTGGTGGGGTGCTTGCTCCTGGGTCGTGTTTTTACCCCGTGGGTGGCAACCTATGAGGAAAGAAATTTGTATTTCATGGGTATCATCATGGGTATTTACATGAGATAGGAGTGTGATTAGGGGTTAACTGCTCCAAACCCTAAACCTTAAATTTCAGGCTTATTATTATTATTATTATTATTAATAATAATAGCTATGAATGACTTTTAATTAATAGCTGTGGGTAACTACTATGAAACTGATATGCTCAACAACAAAAAAAAATCAATGTCCATGATAATCCATGTAACTTAACCCTCACAGTGTGGAGAGTTCTCTGTATGTGTGTGTTTTACTGTGTATTATAACACAGTTAGTTCTGACACTGCAATGTGATTGGCTGAGAGGCGTTTTATGAGTGACGTTATCAGCCGGTAATGCACTTTAACCGAAGCTCTCCATGTATTACTCCACCACATACAGGTAACCTAGCAACAATGCAGCGCTTACAAACCAAAAAGCGCAGCTACAAACAGAGCAGCAATGGAAATACTTCTCGTCCTCTTTAACTCAAAATCTTTCAAAAACAGCGATAATGGAACTTTGATATAATCGCTATAACATTACACTTGAGGTTCATGCTATAACGTGTAATATTGGCATTGCTGTGCTGCGGTCGTAGGCACAAGGCTGCAGGCCAATATTTATATATATATATATATATATATATTATGGTGTAGTACTCCCTCTTGTGTATTATTGCTTAATTATAAATATGATTATAATCTAATGTAAATGTAAAAATAGTTAAATGAAAAGCAGTAAAATAACAGAATTATCAAAAAAAACACCCTGTCTACCCTGTTGTGGTAAAATATTGCAGGGATCTAAATGAATCTTTGAAACATGTTTGCAACTCTAGATGAACCATGTTTTTTTTTTCATCTGATGCCAAATTTTGCTAAAATTGTCCACCCTGTCATTAAGCTTGCCATAACAGGGTGGACACATGTATGACAGAAAAAAAAAGTGATTAAGCTTGGAAGGTTTTGGAATGTTTTGAGATTTGAGGATCAAAAGGCACAGTATTCTGCTAATTCTGCCATACTGTTAATATATATATATATATATATATATATATATATATATATAAGATGTTGTGATATTATGGCGTGTTTAGATTGTGTAGATTTAAAGTGTTAGAGAATAGCAATAAAAAAATAAATAAAGACCACTCACTGGCCCCCCGTTTAAAAAGCTAACAAGCTAGCACACAGCGCACGGCCGGGGGAGGAGAGTTTGTTGTGTTTGAGATGGAGGTGGAGGAGCCAGAGCGAGGACGGGCCCAACATCGGCAATTAGGTTTCACATCACGCCATTAGAGCCACTTCCCACACACTCTGGCTGCTCTGGCAGAGCGCCCAGCAGATAAGGTGCTGGCAAGGAATCGCTTCATTCGGGCCTGCGGAGAACTCGAAATGAACCTGAACGCTGCACCCCGTTCCCATGATGTCAGGCTCATTTGAACCGTAGCACCTCGCTCGTTTAATTCTGGATTCGCGAACGGTTAATACATTATTTTACCATTTTATATCATCAAGAACTCTTCTGGACACTCATTTGCTTAACCCCGTTAACCTCACTGACTGCATATATTACAAGGTAATTGTGTAATTGGTGCTGATAAATACGTTTTAAAATTAATAACAGAACAAAAAGCTGATATAATTTGTCATTGGTCAACTTGGTCCGTTTTTAGAATAACAGTTTAAGAATACAAACTTTTTTTTTTTTTTTGCATTTTAATCATAAAATAAAAACAAACATGACTAATTTGGCTAGTAGTTATATTATTTTATATGTTAATAAATAAACACACTGTTCTGGAGTGAGTTTCCCAAAAGGTTATTAATACTCAGACAATTATTACATTCCTCAGTTCAATCAGTTTTACCCATTAGTGGCAACAGTGGCTTCAAATGTTAACAAAATTATTTATTTCTATACATTTCTTTGTGAATTGTTATGAATGATCGTATCTAAACCACGGTCTGTAAGGAGTGAAACACCTGATTATACTTTATATAGTGATTGTATTCATATTAATTGAGCGAAAGAGCAATAAAAAATTCTACTGTAACAAAAAAAAACAATTTTAATCTACTTTTACATTGATAAATATGGTTAAACATGGATAAATGTGAACTACACTTTAAACTGAACCTGAGAACATTACTGATGGTCTTTAAAATTAAAAATAACTGGAGGCTTAAAATGAATTACTGGATTTTAATTTATTTTTGTATTGTTTTTCAATACTGTATAGCCTAGGGTTAGGCCTAATTATTAATTATATTACTAACGATTACTATTATTATTACTACTATTAACTATTAGTGTATTGACATAGTTTGTACTTTAATTACCCAGCCATTTTGCACACAATTGCATTCACAAGCAAAAGTTTTACATTTATTGTCTTTTGTACTTGCTCTGTATTGTCTGTACAGAATGTGTCTATTTCTTGTCTATTGTCTACCTGCACTATTGCACCACATCCTTTATCTATCTACTGTACTGGAGACTTCCTACAACAGTGTTTCACCATTCTGTAGAGTCATGAATTAGTATAATGACCAAACAATGGAATTGAATTGAGTTGAGTTTAATTTAATTGAAATTAGTCAAATCGATTTGACTTTTGGAAGATCAGCCATCTGTTTGCATACATAAACATACTGTACATATTATATCAAGGGCAGTTTGCACTCTTCTGGAATTTATTAAATTCTATACTAAAGCAACTCATGCTACATTCCCACTGGCAATAACCTCACTACCATACTGTACTGTATACAGTTAAGCCACTTTTGCTTGCTTAGCTAAAATCTAAAATCCCACACCAGGCATATTGTTGGGTCATGCATATGTAAACCCGTACAGTGACAGACACAGCGCAGTGGCAGCGTTCCACACGAGTCACCCGGGTTCTGTTCGAACTGCGAAAGTGCCATGTGGACGGTGATGGATAGCAGTCAATGAGAATAATAATTATATCCCTTTCTTTCCTCTTCTTTCTCTCGGCAGTGCTGAATTATGAAAGCGTGGTGGAGGCTGGCTCTGGCTCTGAAGATGAAGACAGGCTGCTGGGTTCGGAGGGTGAGGGCAGTCCGCTGGGTGTCCCCAGCCTGGAGGCCTCACCCCGCGTGGCCCACGCCCTGCTTTCTTGCCGTGGAGACGAGGAGGCTGAGAGTCGGGACTTATGGCGTCACGGGGACCTCAACGGCACAGGTGAGGGGCAGCCTTTAACTGAAACCAATCATATCATATCATATCATATTATATCAAGGACCAGGGCTCAAGCTTCAATAAGAAACACACAGCAGATTTTCCAAAGACAGTGTTTGTAGAAAATCGCTACTGTCATATTTTTTTATTTGTATCTTTTTGGATCAAAATCAACCTTCAAATTTTATTATGAACACACCAATAGAAAGGCTTATAAATTACTTAAATTCAAAGTTTACATTGTCATTTTGTAGATACAACATTTCAACAAACGTGTTTGTGTGACAGTGAAAGACAAAAACCTAGACCTAATCAAGTCTAAGTATAAGGTTGCTTTTCAGATTGATCCAAACTAAAATAGCAGCTTTGAAATGGAACTGTTCTGAACCATGATCTGGTTTGTTTGCAATGTTGTTTTAGTTGGTTTGGACTAGTTTAAACATTACAGGTAGTTAAAGCAGGCTATCGTCACCCGTTAAACAATAGAAGATGAAAAAGCACTTTGTGCTAGGCTGAAATTCGACTCCTCTTCACATAAATTAGTCACACCACACAGACGTATAGCTATAACAGAGTATGCTGTTGATTGCTGTACCTACTGTAGGCTAACTGTAGGTTAACATGTTATTTATAAACATATATAAAAGGAATCCAGGAAGTTTCTATTTCAATCATTTTGACAGGAGTCAAGAAACCAGAATATGGCGTAACACCCAAAGTACCCTGAAACAAGACACTCTCTTTCACTATTATGAAAACCAGTCAGGGTCAAGTATAGGGAAACACAATCTGTCAGGCGAGGTGATGATGACAGAACATACTCTATTAAGTTATTCATGGAATTTGCAGCAATTACAGCAATTAAAGCATAGAATGTAACACAAACATGAACCTTGGTTCCTTATACTTTCAGTATTGGAAAAAGACTAGGACTAGTTTGTGTTTGAGACCAGTATATTCATTTATATCTTAAATTCTGATAGAAAAAAAATAAATAAAATGTGCAAACAGTCCAACTGACCCCATTCATTTGTCAGAGGTGAAATCATGCCAGATGCAGATGTCAGCCAGCCACCGTGAGAAGGAGGATGTGGGCATGTCTTCTGGTGAAGTTAAATTCATAGCTTACTCACGCAACCTCAAACACATCATTTCAGACACCTAGCCCATCTTTTTCTGCCTCTGTCACTCGTTCTCTTGTTCTTTCCTTCTTCCGCCAGTCTCTCCGCTTCAGAGGCGATCAATTTGAATGACAAGGCTCGAGCCAGCAAGGCTCAAAAGACAAATTCTTTTAATTAGGATCTGAGAGACATTATTTAGCAAGAGCCCGCCTGGCCAAGGGCTCATTAAGTGCGTTAAATGAAATTTTTAGCATTATGATAGCCATTTACATGCGTAATGGCCCCTCAATTCTGCGGGTCGCACTGACAGTTACAGAGTGGAGGGCGAGCTCAAGTGGGGCTCCCGGATTTTTTTTTTTCTTCTTTTTCCCCCCCTCCTTCAAAACGCCCGACCCCCAGCGATCAGTCTCGGCTAATGACTTAGCCATATGTGTCGCTTAACCCGGACAAAGTGTCACATTCCTAAAACAGGTCTGTGGCAGTGTGGAGGCTTTGTTTAGCTGAAGCTTTGTTTTTCGTAGAAATAGAACGCTGGATTAATGAATGTCATCTCAGCTTGTACATCCTAATTAGTGGCACTGTGTAGAAACCAGAGCTGGGATGAAAATGTAGTGCTGACAGGTTATTAGCCTGAGATCCAGTCAGGTGTCTTGACTTGAAATTTAGCCATAGATGGAACAGAAGTAGGGCAGGGAAATATGTAACATCTACAGTATATCGATATATTAGACTTTTTGACTGGAGATAGCATGCTTGTCTATTTATTTATTTTTTTTTTTTGTATTTTGAGGTCTAATTATGACGCTTGCGTGGATTTATGCACAGAAAATAAAATACACCAAAAATGCATCATTATTTTTACTTAACAATTTATTTATGTATAAAAAGTGAGTTCTGCTGTGATTGTCCTGGACTAAAACACTCCTTGTAACTTCAGCATGAAGTTATGGGCAGGGCTAGACTAAGTAGGACAATGTGTTATATTTAAAAACATTGATACAATATATCAAAAATATATCAGCAATATGAGCAAATGTCTCAATTCCTTAGTATTTATGACAATTTTGACTGATTAAATTTTCCAAATGTTTAAAAATGTCTTTATTTAGTAATATCTAACTTGGGTCAATCAATAAGTATTTAAAACATTACTTACACATTTAATTATGTTTATTACTGTAAGTGCTGTTAGTTGGTGTACCCCTATTGTAAAGTGTTACAGAATTGTTTTATTGCAATATTGAGGTTGCTATGTAAATTATGATCTGAATACGATTGGTTTCCAAACAAGTTGGGTGGTGTGTGTGATAGCACTCAAAAGTGTACAAATTGTATAAATTATATCATAGAAATATCGCAATTAAAGGAGCATCATGACAAAATGTATTTATTTTAGCAAAATACTTATGTTATACTGTTAGCTAATTTAAACATATCTCAGCATTTCTATAAACTTATATGAAATATGAGTTTTTAGATATACCACCCGGCCCTATGCAGCAGTGTTTGTGCATAATCAAATAAGAGAGGAGTGAAGAGTTATACATGGTAAATGTGACACATCTGAGTGTTTCATTATTCATCATGTGCATCTATACCAGCTTCCTCTTTCTCAAACCTTATTAGCTTAGCACTGCATGAACTGGTGTAGGATTCTACACCTTGTAGTACACACTATTAGCAGATAAAAAAGATGGCTTGAGTCACTGTGCTAGCACCAAAATCAGCAGAACCACTTAAATAAAAGCCACACTTTTTCTGTTTGAACCACAACTGAGAAGAGGCTCCAGCTCGAAATCACTCTGATACCTTGATAAAAAAATGAACTGCAACCACTACAAGCAGAACTGAGCCACTCATATTGTGGCCATTTTATCTGTCAGTCTCTCTCGTTTTTTCTCTCTCAAGGAAACTGATTAACAGTGCTCAGCTTTTCCTCAGATTCAACAGCTTCGTCTTCAGGCTTGTAGAATTGTTTTTTCCCCAAAGAAAATTCACAGGACGTTGAGCCGTTCATAAGACCCTACAGTATCCTCATGCTAGCAAGGGCTAGTGAGGGCAAGCAAGGGGTTCAGCTAGGGTCAACTCTTGGGAAATTTCAACACTATGAGCTATTCATGCTGATACATTGAGAAAACTGATCAACAGGACCCAACTTTTCCTTAATTTCTGTAGCTATGGCAACAGGCAGTTCACCCCCAAAAGCTAGCCATACATTATCCAGATGCTAGCAAGAGATAGCAAGTTCTACAAGGGTTCAGCTAGTGTTAACTCCTAGAAGAGTCCAACATCATGAGCTTTTCATGCTGGTACATTGAGGAAAATGATCAACAGGGTTCAACTTTTTCTCAATTTTTGCAGCTTTGGCAACAAGCAATTCACCCCAAAAAGCTAGCCATACATTAACCCAAATGCTAACAATAGCTAGCAAGTTCTACAAGGGTTCAGCTACTGTAAACTCCTGAAAAATCCAACACTATGAGGTGTTTGTGCTGATACCTTGCTAAAAAATGAACTTCAACCGCCACAAGCAGAACTGAGAGACTCATATTGTGGTCATTGTATCTGTCAACCTTTTTCTCCCTCTGTCTCTTACTTAAGGAAACTGATTAACTCAGCTTCTCAGCTTTTCTTCAGGATCATTAGCTTCAAGCACAAGCACTTAGCCCCCCAAAAGAAAAATTCACAGGGTGAATACTCTACATAATGCCAAGCCGTTCATATGACCCTGCAGTATCTTCACTCTAGCAAGGGCTATACAAGTACAGTAGTTCAACTGAAGGGTGCAACACTATGAGGTGTTGGTGCTGATACTCGGCTAAAAAAAATGAACTTCAACCTGCAGAAGCAGAACTGAGAGATTCATATTGTGGTCATTTTATCTGTCAACCTCTCTCTATTTCTTTCTCTTTCTCGAGGAAACTGATAAACCGTGCTCAGTATGTCCTCAGCTTCAACAGCTTCGACCACAGGCACCTTGCCCCCAACAAAAAAGTTCACAGGGTGAATGCCCCACAGTATATCCCTACAGTATTCTCATGCTGGCACATGCTAACAAAGGCCGAAATACTGTAGTTGAGCTGTCACACACCTCCTCACTGGGAGAATGTAACACCATGAGGTGTTTGTGCTGATACCTCACTAAAAAATTAACTTCAACGGGCAGAAGCAGAACTGAGAGACTCATATTGACGCCATTTTATCTGCTAGTCTCTCTCTCTCTCTCTTTCTCGAGGAAACTGATAAACCGTGCTCAGCTTTAGCAGCTTCGACCACAGGCACCTTGCCCCCAACAGAAAAGTTCACAGTGTGAATGCCCCACAGTATTTCCCTACACTGTTCTAATGCTAAAGCAAGAGCTAACGATGGGCATTATGGGCTAGTGAAGGCTAGCACAAGCTAACAAAGACCAAAATACTGTAGTTGAGCTGTCACACACCTCCTCACTGGAAGAATGCAACACCGGGAGGTGTTTGTGCTGATACCTTGCTGAAAAAATTAACTTCAACTGGCAGAAGCTGAACCGAGAGACTCATACTAAGGCCATTTTATCTGCTAGCCTCTCTCTAACTCTCTTTCTCTATCTTTCTCTTTCTCGAGGAAACTGATAAACCGTGCTCAGCTTGTCCTTAGCTTTAGCAGCTTCGACCACAGGCACCTTGCCCCTAACAGAAAAGTTCACAGGGTGAATGCCCCACAGTATATCTCCACAGAATTCTCATGCTAGCAAGGGCGTAGATGGCCAGAAAAGGGCTAGTGTTGTTGGCTAAAATACTGTAGTTGATCTGGCACACCTCTGGGAGAATGTAACACCAATGCAACATCTTGAGGAAACTGATAAACAGGGATCAGCTTTTTCTCAGCTTCAACAACTTTGACTACAAGCACTCAGCCACCAAATAAGAATCATTAACAGGGCCAATGCTTCACATAATATAATAAAATAATAATAATGCATTTGCCCCTACAGTATTCTCATGCTAGAAATGGCTAATGATGGCTAGCAAAGGCTAGCAAATCCAGTAGTTCAGCTACTGGCACAAACCTCCTGGAAGAGGGCTCTTACACTTTGCTAGAAAAAATAACTTTACTGAGCCACTCTTACTATGGCTATTGGATCTGTCTTAGTCTCTTTTCTCTTTTAGTTCTTTCGTTCTCTCAAGAAAGCTTCATAAGGACATTAAAAGGGTGAATGTCCCTCATGACGTTGAGCAGTTCACATGACCCTACTTCTGTATCCTCCTGCTAGCGAATGCTAACAAGTGCTAGCAAAGGCTAAAAGGCGTTCAGCTAGCACACACCAAGTGACTTTTGACTGGAGCGAACTCCAGCGTGGTGCTGGTGGTGGTGTGAGGGTGTGGGGATATCCGTGCTGGCTCGAGGCCTTGAACATTTATCTGTACGGCGCAGAAGGAAAACGTTTGACTCGCAGGGGTTTTGCTAAGGCGAGACCCCAATTAGAAAATGACTTGTTTGTTCCCAACTTTAAAAAGTGGAGTGATTCTAAGCCGACTGCAGCTTTTGTTCCTTTTTGAAGCCCCATCGAGAAAAATATCCCTTCTTCTTCTTCGCCTCTTAAAGTTACTTTTTAGCAGCGAATTTGAAAAGACGTGCGTTCTTCAAATAGAAAAGAGAGAGAGAGAGAGAAGTGAGAGAGTTAAAGAGAGCGAGAGAGAGAGACTTTCAAAAAGCTCTCAGTTGTCATACTCAGATAATGAGGAAGGAAGTCGCGAGCAGTTCAGAAATTAAACAGCACTAATGCTGGGGAGGTGTGTGTCAGAGTGTGTGTCAGAGTGTGTGTCAGAGTGTGTATTTGAGTGTGTGTGTGTGTGTGTTGTGTGAGTGAGGAATATGGAGTTGTTTTCCTCTCTGGTCGTGGCGGAGGTGCCGCATATCCTCCTTTTGAGGGGGAAGCTTATGATACTTGTGACTGCCGGTAAGAGGTCACATGAGCGCGAGCAGGAACAAATACAATAGCTGCAGTATTTGAGCGGCGTCCCCCCAGACCCCACTCCACTCCTCACTCAAATACCTTGATTTGATTTCTTAAGCTGTGATTACAGAGAAGGGCTGCTCCTTCAGCTTGCTCTGCTGTTGGTGTGTGTTCATTAGCTTTAAGCCAAGAGAGGGTGGTACCTTTTATTCAGCATTCAGTTCACTAACCCCTCAGAGCTGCATTGTTCCGCATTTTTTCTTAAAAAAAAAAAAAAGGAAATATTTTTTACAGCAAATGAGTGGGTTTTTGTGCAAAAAAAAAATGCATGCAGTTAACCTGGAAACTTAAACACACCTGGTGAGGCACTAGCAGTTATATTTTGTGATATATAACACAGCAATTCAGAAGGTAGATTACCTTTTACTTATGCTGAAATGTATGCTGTCTCTCTCACACACACTCACAAGGTCATGCACACACAAACTCACACAAACACACACGCACACACACACAGCCTTTTTTTCAAGCTGTTGAGTGTGGAATATGGAGCTACATTAATGTGTATTTTCTGAAATTAAATTTCTCTCAGTTAAACTCAATAAATTTGAACAATACAATATTCTAATTTAAAAAGGCATCAAAACTACCTCAAGCTATTATAATACAGGAAAATTACTCTAATATATTATAATACAGTAATATAAAATATAAGTATTATACAGATATTATAATACAGGAAAAAACAAAAACAAAAAAAGGATCGTACCAGCAAAACAAATTGTCATGATTTTATCCATTATTCAGTCACAGAATATTGTTGTGATTAATAAGCAATTGGCACCAGTAATACAAATTAGAATGTGTTTCTAATACTGTTTTTTTTTTCACATTTAAATACCCAGGATGCTGAGTGCAGATTTATTACAGCTTTATGTAATATATTACAGATTATGTAATTACACATCAGCATCCAGATTATTAGGGCATAATGTGTGTGTGTAATTTTGTGTGTGATTTTTTTTTACATGTAATAGCATGTATAGAATAAGTATATAAATATAAATAATATTTGTCCTACAGCTTTTGTGTGGTGTTATTACATGGTCGTTAATGTGTAAATTAGTTATTAGTTATTAGAGACACTTTTTATAAAGTAGACCGTTATCTCCCCTAGCCTAAAAAAATATGTTTGTTAATACAAAATATACCTGATGTAGTATTTCTTTTCTTTTTCTTCTTTTTTTAAATTTCTTTTTTTTTTCACCCAACACTTACTTAAATCCACTATGTACTGTATGTTTTTTGAGCTCTTATTTTTTAAACTAATTTTCTTTCCATTTAACTCTAATAATGTTTTAATATTAATTATTGTTGATGGTGGTAGTCAGCCAAAATAATACATTACTTAATAACATGGTTTTCCTTACTTTTTTACGTAGTATCGTGAGTATCACAATATTCTATGGCTCGTATATTGGATCGTAACTCTTGTATTGTGCCAATGCACAGCTTTAGTGTGGTGGGTCTGTTTGGCTGCTCTAGTTTGTGGTTTGTTGTGTAAATCCCAGCATTCTCTAATACTAACGATGATCTCTTTCTCTCTCTCTCTCTCTCTCTCTCTCTCTCTCTCTCTCTCTCTCTCTCTCTCTCTTTCCCTCTCTCTTTCTCTCTCTTTCTCTCTCTCTCTCTCCAGAGGAGAGGAAGGATGAATACAATCCCCTGAGCCCTGACGTCTCTCTCCACGGAGCTGGAAACGGTACAGGTGAGCCCACGTCCGCGATTGAGCTCGGCACCGTGTGTTTTGTTAGTCGTTTTTGTGGCTCAGCCTCGCCGGCTAGCAGCTATTTTTAATCCCACAGAGCGCCGGGCTTATTCTTGGAGCCAAGTTCTCCTCTAGCCTTATTACTTTTTCTGCATTAGACGCACCATTTGCAGAATCACTTTTCATCAGTCATATTTCCACTAAACGTCACGGAATTAAAACAAAAAGCAAAAAGAAAAAAACCCAGAATGCAGCACTCTGACAAATTACTAAATAAACTCAGAGGCTTTCGGATCTGAATCATCGATTGCGTCCATTTATTGATTATGGATTCAAATGTCGGCCTGCCAGGTGGTTGTAGAGTTGTGACATTTGGCCATGTGTGCTGGAGTCTGTGCGCGTGGGTCGACACACACACACACACACACACACACTGCAAAAATGTGCTAAAATGATATCTTAGCAAGTGCAACCCTTTTAAATATAGTCTATAATGTCATCTAATATTTCTTATTCTCAGTGTATTATTATTATTATTATTATTATTATTATTATTATTATTATTATTATTATACTCAGTTTAAGAATTAACATATTTTAGTAACACTTTCTATTAATGGCATATCTAATTGACTCTTTAAACATACCCATAACTTATAAACACTGCTATACATATTTAAGAAAATTAATAATACATGAGAGCCATGTTCATTATGCGTTATGAGTTGTGATTATAATGCATTGTAAGCTGTGCACATCTAGGTTAAAATATATGATATATTTGTCACTATTAATACTGTATATTCCCATGGTAAACATCTGTACATTCACTTGTATTATACATAATAAATTAATAAAAGCCGTTATCACACTTAATATATTATTAATTAGTACAATTTATGAGTGGTTAAAAGTTATTTTATTAAGGCAGCTTTGTTGAGATTGCTGGTAATAATACATACTATATTATTATATACATTAGATGTTATTTATTATATATTACTATATAATGTTATAAATATGTATGACCATGTTTATAATGCTTTATGAATTGTGATTATAATGTGTTATGAGTATGTTTATACATAGAGTCTAAAAGACGTGCCTTTAATAGAAAGTGTTACCCATATTTCTAACTTCCTTTGACTTTTTTATGTTAATTAACTTTTATTTTAGCTTCTCATATGCATCCTGTATTAATCATGTATTATATGCGATACAAAATACGTCATAATGACTGTCATAAGATTAATATATACATAGGCCATATGTACATATAACAGTGACATGTGTACATACATAACACATTATAAAATGCAAATATGTGACTTTTATAATACCTGTAGCCTTATAATATGTTTAAAAGAAACATACTTTACATTACATCATATTTTCTAATGTGCTATTAATGTCACTATACTTTACTTAAGTACTTATGAGCTTAATAATTATGCGTGGCATGTACAGCATGTTATATAATGCATTTTAATACAGGATTCATACTGTCGGATGTGTAACTAAAATATGTTTGTATTGTATTTGTATAATTGAAAATTTGAATTTAGGAAATTATACAATAAAATATTTTTTGTATTTCGTATATATTCAGTACATAAAAATACTTAAAGTTTACATATTTTGCAAAAATCACACATGGCGTGGCAAGTAACAGTTTATTTGCATAAAAACTGCTCATTCTAAAAGGGACTGAAACTTAAGTAAGAGGTATATAAAAAAGGCCTTTTTGTCGTCCTCTTTAAAACAAGTAAAAATAAGTTTTTAATATGTGGTATAATCATATAAAAATGTAATATTTTTTTGTCAAGAACCCAAACTTTCTTGAAAGAAAAGTCAGGCTATATTTAAACTGTATATAAATTAAATTAAGTTATTTATCTTGTTAAGATATCATAGTTTGCAGTGCGTGCAGTCGTGCATTCACTTGCATTCTCGCATTCAGGCATGTGAGATGATGCTGCGTGTCTCTCGCATGTCAGCATTAGATGGAAAGTAAACATTTGTAAGTTGAGCGAGAGTGCACCACAAATCACATTTTCCTGCCAAATCGAGTTTAGTGACCAAATCGGATTTGTTCATGTACTTTCCAATTGGTTTACAATGAGACAATAAAATTTTCATTTGCTTACTCTATGCAGCCCCTGCATCTTCCCCTCTCTGTAGATCATACATGAGAAAAAAAATAACATTTTCATGTTTTATCAAGATTCTATTCATACTTTTATAGCTTATAATGGTGTTTAGTTAATTTAACCCTAGACCATATAACTTTACCACCTTTTTTTCTGCATCTCCTCCTCTCACTATACAATCTTATCTCTCAGTCATAATCAGCGCTACATCTTGTCGTGCTGTTTATCGTAAAACCTTATTCCCCGCAATTACACATAACGCATGGCTCATGATTAGATTTGGGTCTGATTTTAAGCATACGATGGGCCATGCAAAGTGAGATCGGTTACCCAAGCGGGCCTAATTGCCGCATAAACCAATTATCCACAATGCTACAAATGTTTAAAGCCCTTTCCAACATGTGAGAGGATGCTTAAAGAGTGCTGGATGATCACGCTGGCTCCTATTCGTCTTTGAAGTGGCCATTACACTGTAACTTAAATAAATACTTCCACCTTTAAAGGCTTTCTAATGGTGCCCTCTCCGCTCCATCACATTTAGAGAGGGCGACTTTCTAATGTCCAGAGGGGACGCAGAATGTAGAAGCACTCATTGGCTTCATTTCTCCTTCATTTCTTCTTCATTTCTTAATTTTTCCTCCTCACTTCCTTTGCTCAGTTAAGGGTATTGATGCCACTTTGGAGCTGGAGAGCTTCTTCGCTAAGAGGAAACTGGAGGACAGCGAGGGTCACCCGGCCAGCATCGCCGAGTACCTGCAGCGTGGGGACACGGCCATCATCTACCCAGAAGACCCCGAGGAGGGCACCAGGCTGGGCACCCCGGAGGCTAACGGGCAGGATGACAACGACAATGGTAAGAGTTCTGTGGAGATCTTTCTTCTGTTTTCTGTTTTCATGTTTAATGAACTTCAACAGTCAGGGCCTGCTTACATCTGAGGTTAATATAGGTTTTGTATCTGGATTTTTAGTATCTGGATCAATTTTGACCAGATTCTGTTCACACTCATCATTAAAATGCGATCCCAGCATGACCAGATTTAATGCGATTTTTCTTTCCATATGTTTTACTTACTAAAACTTTAACAAAATAATATAAATTATCTAGTAAATGTAAAGCTATTTTTGTCAATTATTTTTACACTACATATTTTGCATTTATATATATATGTATATATATTTTTTTTCAAATGTATGTTTTTCTCTATCTTCTCTGTTTCTCTACTTCTCTAGTTATCAAGTAAATTTAAAGCTATTTTTGTCTATTATTTTTACACTACATATTTTGCATATATGTAGTATATATATTGCTATTGAATAGTATATAGTTCTTATGTTGCCAGCTATATCTGAAAATGCAAAAAACTGTAAGAGAAAGCAAGGAAGATACCTAGAAAGAGAGAGACAGACAAACAAGCAGACAGATTACCTACAGAACCAACCAGGTTCCCTTTCAGAACTCATTTTGTTTGATTTACGAGAACAGTTTAATAACTAATAAATACAGCAACATACATAACACGTTATAAAAGTATACTGTATGTCTGTTCATAAAGAAATACTTCTATCAGCATTCTAACAGTGTGTACAATGATCTTATGAACATACATACATACATACAACACTCTTTTAATAAATTTACATACTTGTACACACTTTTTATTACATGTTAGTACATGTTATTATACAAGCTTATGATAATCATTATAAAGCATTAAGTGTGCCATATAATTCATTATTAATGCATACATAATGCATTATAAATACAGGATTCATAGAGAGATCTTCACATAGTATATTACTTCCACACTCAAAATGGTGACCTGTAGCTAAACATGGTGTCCATTTGTCCAGCCAGCCGGCCAGCCAACATTTGCTGATCTCTCCATCCATCCATCTCTCCCCTCCCTCCTGTTTCGTCCAGATCTGGCACTGAGGACGGCAGATGACTTTGCCCAACTGTTGACCTGCCCCTACTGTGACCGAGGCTACAAGCGGCTGACCTCCCTCAAGGAGCACATCAAGTACCGGCACGAGAAGAACGAGGAGAGCTTCCCCTGCCCGCTCTGCAGCGACACCTTCGCCTACCGCACGCAGCTGGAACGCCATATGGCCACCCACAAGCCTGCCAGAGACCAGGTGAGCCCGGATTTTTCACCCTGACCCCTTTCCTCGTCTCAGCCATGTTTGGCACATTAATGCGCTTTGGTGATTTGTGACGCCTAATTATTTCCAAACAGCAGACCCGAGGAAAAATGTGAGGAAATGAGAATGAAAATAGGCTTTTTTTTATTCATTAAAGTTTAAGAAAAAAAAAACACAAAAGAAGACAGCACGAACATATACATTATGGAGAAAAGAAAAAGAAAGAGCATATATAGAATAGAGCATATAAAGAAAGAGTTTATATATATATAAACAAGAGGCCAGTGGGAGCTCATCACAAATTCTTACAGATTTTAGACATTTCCTAGTTTTAGCAACTCTTTCAAATGTGAGGTAAAGTCTAGTATAAAAATATCAAATTTTGGTATTGAGATCAAGTATTTACATCAATAAATGTATAGTATTTACTCAATAAATTAAAAAAATATTAATAATATACTATAAAATTAGACATTTAAGAGTGTTCAAGGCACACCCATGCCTTCATATGTCATGTTCAGTTAAGATAATAAAGAGAGACACTTAGGATAGATATTGTCATGTTCTTTCATTTCTCACAATTAGAGGTATAGGAATCACGGGGCATCTCACAATATGACGTCATCACAATACATTGCCCAAGATACTGTGATATCATAATATTGTGCGATACTCTATGTATCGCAAGGCTATACTCTATGATATCTCCGGGCATCTGTCTTACTGAAGAGAAAAAAAATACTTCTAAATAAGCTAATGCCAGAAATTATTGGATTTATTGGTGTCAGATTCACAAAATTTAACAAACAATATTGTTCACTGCAGGTTTACCCTGTTCATTTAGAGTTTAGAGTGCCTAGGTTTTAATAAAAATATCCATATGTGACACCATGTATTGACAATGTGTTGCAAACACATATTCATATTTTAGCCCATCACTAATGACGACATTTAAAGAAAATGTTCACTATATGTGGTATTAATTATCCCAGATTTTCACACAGCCATTTTTACCCGCTTTAAAAGTACTCTTCCACACGCTCTGTGCAATTACGCATTCTCACCAGAGAGGTCTCAAAATCCTCCAAAACGTACAGACTCTCGCTTTAATGAAGGAATGGGTTTTAAGCTTGTTTCTAGCTCCACTGTTTTCACATTCTGAACATGCCTCTCCGGAGCCTCCTTAAAATGCGGATCTTTTGCACCGGAGCCACAGCTGTGCACGGTCGTCCTCCCCTGTGTGTCCGCCCACGGTGAGGCATGTGTGGGATGTTTGAGCACATTGAGTTCTATAGACTTTCAGCATCAGCTGCTGCTGGAGTGGAATCAAACTCCAAACATGCGCCCGGCGCTGACATTAGTTTCGCTCGTTCTCTTCGGTCTCAGGGCAGCGAGAGGCCCCTGTGACTGAAAGGTGGTTATATGGGCCGATTTAGGAAAAGAGAGGCCCGTTCACAGCCTTATTCTTTTACGTGGAAGGTCTGTTTTTCATGTGGTAAATGAGTTCAAGCACTTAATTGGATTATAACAGGATATCTTGCATTTAGCCTGCAAACTTTGAAGCTCTGAATTTAGCCACATTGCCTAAGAACTAAACGGACTACTCACCTTGTCCTCTTATCTGTCTTAATCTCTCTTACACACACACACACCTCTCCAGACTGACTTAAACGTGTCCAGATGGCTTTTCCTCCGGTGATTTAGCGTATCCTAATCCCTAAATGACTTTAAATGTTTGTTTATTCGCTCTCCAGGAGTGTTTTCCCGAACGGATTTGGCTGTGAAATCTCAGGTTCACCTTGCTATCTTTGCTTTACCACGCATTCGGCTTGCTTAGATTTGTATACATGCTTTGCAGTATACCCAATTCTCAGAGCTACTTAAGAACACAGTTATCAGATTATACTCTCCCACTAGCGCTTGAACTTTTGGAGGAGTGGATTCTGCACATCGTTGTACGTTTTGGTGGTCAGATGTGCACTCCTAGACTCCCACACGTTTTTCACAGACCTTTGTGTCTGTGAGTGGGGTGTGAGAGTGAGCACTGTTGTTTTTGTTGTGCATCTGGGGCCCACATTTGAATTTCAAATGCAAAAAGAGCACCTACGTCTAAGTTTGAGTGAGCAGATAGAGACTCAGCCCACACTCAGCTCGTTAAATCTAGTTACAAAACCTTTGAAGATTATATAGCGCACTGCCGGTTGGTCACACGTAAGAACATGAAAGTTTTATAAAAGTGCCACTAATTAAGCTATGAAAATCAATTACTTCAAGGATTAGAGACTGCTTGTACTTTAATTGCATGAGAGCGACTATGACACATACCTTAATTGACACACCTTAATGACATTACGTGAATCTGCAACGGCCCTTAGGTTTTGATCATCTATATTTAGCTTTCCTTTAAACCCTGCAAGACAGTTACAGGGCTCTGCACGGAAAGGCTGTAGAAAATCTGTGGCTGTCTTCATATGAAAAATAATTGTCTCAATCCCTGTCTTCCTTTTAGCCTCAGTTGCTGAACGAAGGGGCTGGCAACCGCAAGTTTAAATGCACCGAGTGTGGAAAAGCCTTCAAGTACAAGCACCATCTGAAAGAACATCTCCGCATCCACAGCGGTAAGTCTTATAATTTCATTAGTTAATTTGTCAGTAACAAAGAGCAATATGGGATTTATATGAGATTGAATATCTTATTTTATTCCCGCAGGTGAGAAGCCATACGAATGCTCCAACTGTAAGAAGCGATTCTCCCACTCTGGTTCCTACAGTTCACACATCAGCAGCAAGAAGTGCATTGGCCTCATCTCTATAAACGGACGGGTACGCCACGGGGTCAGCTCCAAGGCTGGATCTTCTCCAAACTCTGCCGCTTCATCACCAGGCAGCCCAGCACTGGCCCAACTCAGGCACAAACTGGAGAACGGCAGGTCCTTGGGCTTGCAGGATCCATCCATTCACCCTGATGTAAAGGCTGAGCCCATGGACTTCAATGAGTATCGTCTCCTGTTGGCTTCACAGCCAGAATTCGGAGGGTCTGGGGCTTTCCTCAATGGCACTGGTCATGGAGGGAGCCCCCTTGGGATGCACAATTCCTCTCAGAACTCCCTGCAGCACCTTGGTATGGGACTTGATGCACATCAATTGGGCTACCCAGGCTTGACCAATAACCTGAGTGAGGTTCACAGAGTCTTGCAGATTGTGGACAACACTGTGTGCCGTCAGAAGATGGATGGTAACCCTGAAGAGATCTCCAAGTTGAGGGCCTACATGAAGGAGCTGGGCTCCCAAATGGAGGAGCAGAAGCTGGCCCTTGCCTCTCAGCCTGGGTTCCATGGGATTGGGCACAACAGTCCAACCAAAAGCATCATTGACTACACACTAGAGAAGGTCAACGAGGCCAAAGCATGCCTGCAGAGCCTAAATGAAGATTCTAAGAGGCGGATTGTTGACATTAAGAAAGAGCGGCCCAGTCATATTATGGATCTTGAACCTGAGGAGAAGACTCAGGAAAGGGATGGTCAGTATGTGCCGTTCTCTTGCCAGTACTGCAAGGAGACCTTCCCTGGCCCGATTCCCTTGCACCAGCATGAACGCTACCTTTGCAAGATGAACGAAGAGATCAAGGCAGTCCTGAAACCTAATGAAACCTTACCAGCCAGTCGTAGAGGGATGTTTGGCACAGAGCAGCAGGCTGTTATGGTATCCTCGTCTGTTCCAGATAGGAATGCAACTAGCCCAGTAAACCCCTTCAAAGATCACATGTTGGTACTGAAAGATTGCTTTGCCATGAATAATGACCCCAACTCAGAGGAACTGAGGAAGATCTCCATGGCTGTAGGTCTGTCTCAAGAATTTGTAAAGGAGTTGTTTGCACAGTGGAGGGCTCAGTCTCTCTATGGCATGTCCAGGAAAAGATCTCCACCACCAGAAAGGAATAGTGGGGACATCAACCACAGCTTTGTGAGGGAATCGGCACTTGCTAGGTCGCCTGCTTCCATCGGCCAGTACAGTGACTCCACAGCAGAGCTCCACGGTGCCACCAATGGTGACGCAGGGCACCGTCTCTCCAAACACCATCAGTTTACAGGCATCAAGCAGACCAATGAAAAGCCACTTGACTCCGTGGACCACTTGAGAGGTGAAACACCCTCTCCTTTAAATCTTTCTTCTACATCATCAAAACACTCTCACAGCAGCTCGTACACCCCCAACAGCCTCGCCTCCGAGGACGCTCATGGGGAACCTCTGGACTTGTCTTTGCCAAAACATTTCTCCAAAGCAGAAAAGAGGTCCAAGCCAAACGGTTTCAACATAGACCGTAATGGTGACCCTGCGGTAAGGGAACAGGGAACAGAACCTCTGGACTTAGCACACATTAAAAAGGAGTTTAATGGGTCCAACAGCATGGGCAATGAAAGCCAGATGGACAAAAGCTCTAGCCCTATCTTTGGTATAAACCCTTTCAGTGGTGGTCCTATGTACACCTCACTACCCACTCACGGGGCATTCCCGCCACCTACGTTCATGTCCCCAGCACAAGCCAGCATCCCAGGACTGAGGCCTTACCCAGGACTTGATCCCATGAGCTTTCTTCCACATATGGCTTACACGTACGCAGCTGGGGCAGCCACATTTGCTGAAATGCAGCAGCGACGGAAATACCAACGGAAACCAAGCTTCCAGGTAAATTTGATTTCATGCATATGTTTTTTCTCCGTAAACCAGGAATCCCTGAAATTGACCATAATGAATTAAAGCTTAGCTCAAGTTATTGATGTTATATGTTCACAATAATACATACACTACACAGTTTATTATTAGTGCCTTTTTGCAGTGTTACCTGTGTTCTAATGCTAATCTCTCGACCAACTGACTGACAATGAAAAAGCCCATATGCTGCTTTTTTTGAGACGTGTACAGGCGATTTACGTCTTACACAGGTTGCAGAGATAAGCTCTGTCCAGACTTGGGATCAAACATGCAACAGAGGGTGCGGGTGCCCCCCCCCCCCGCCCCCCAAAGTGGCAGGTGCGGATTACTGTCCTAAATGTATTGGACCTAAAATCTGTCTCTGTCTTGCAGGGGGACCTACTGGACAGCACAGGGGACTATCTGTCAGGGCTGGAGGACCTGACAGACAGTGAATCGCTGCTTGCCCGGAAGAAGATTAAGAAGACTGAAAGTGGTATGTACGCGTGTGACTTGTGCGACAAAACATTCCAGAAGACCAGTTCCCTCCTAAGACACAAATATGAGCACACAGGTATATCACATTTAGACAATTCTTTTTTTTATCCTCACCCCAAAGTTACCCCTTTTGCCACATGTTTTTTTTACCCCTTCTCTTTCTTTCATTCTTTGCTTTCTTTTAGTTACCCCGACTTTTTCCTCATTTTCCACTTATTTAGTTCTCCATTTAAAACCCATGACCAACGGTAATTGTCTTCTTGCTTTTGACAGGCCTCAGATTAATAATGATACAGGGCTCAAGACTTAAATTAACTTAGGTCTAAACTTATTTGTAAACCTTTTTTTAAACTGCTGAGTGTTCTGCAGTAGTTTGTGGGGACTAAAGACATTTTAGGGATCTCATTCTTGTATAAACTGATAAATGATGCTGATTTTTTTAGTTTTTTTATTATTGACACATTTCATTTGCTGACTCTTACATATGGAAGGCTCATAAGTACTTTATATTAAACAGCATATACTATAAGGTGAACAGCAAAGCCTGTTATTAACAGGGCTTACCAGCCTGCTAGCATGCCACAGCAAGCCAGGTGCATGCAAGCCTAATGTGTGTCTGTGTGGCATTTGGTTGCCGCGCAATGACCTCCCCTCCAGGGGGACTCCTCTCTTTCACAGGCTTGCATCATACCTCATTCGCATTCCTCCCCAGGAACGCCGGGCAAGGAATCTGCTGTCTCGTTTATTTTTGAACTTGATGAGGGAAGGTGGGGACAGGGGTGGTGGTGGTGCAGGGCTGGAGGGGGTCATCTCAAGCATGGCAGCTATGGAAGGTGTTGCAAGCATTCCAGTGCTATCTGTGGCCAAGAATACACTACAGCCGCTCATGCATTCAAAGTGATTCGCAAATGTGTGCGTGGGATGTGTTAGCGCATATAGAAAGCGGGTTACAGCTGAAATGACCAAATGTCTTCTCCATTGATTAGCCCCTGCCGTACTCTATTTCCATATGCTCACAAGCCATATAGTAGCAGTCTCGCAGTCAAAAGCGCACAGCACAGGGCGAGCAAGGGTCTTCGTCCTTCACCAGAAGTCTGTGCTGCCGCAGCATCACGAGGTGACCATCTGAGCTAGGCATTTTTTAATCTGGAGACATGATGTCATAAAAAGCTCCGTCAAGGATGCTGACCGCCTCGGTTTCACCTTGTGCGGCATGTTGCGATAATCACCTGATCTCCTTGGCTGCGTCCAGCACAGTCACAGACAACCTCAGAATAGCTCGCCAGGAGCGTGGCTTCCCCCTTGCCTCCTTATCCTGTTTATGGTATAATATCAGAAATAAACTCTGGACACGACGAAGCCACTTCTTCATTTATTTCCCAGGCACCTACTTATTAATATGACAAAGGAGGGTTAAAATATAATTACTGTATGTTTAATGGATTTTGTATTACTGTATATGTATTTCATTACTGTCGAAAGGAAATCTCATATCCCCTGTGTCTTAAAAGACACATCAGTTTCCATTTTTGTTGTTTTAAAACCTTTTAAAATTATTGTATTTATCTTAAGGTTAAATAATAAACAATTGTTAAATGTTTACAGTAGTCCTGATTAAATTAATTAGACTAAGAATTGACAAATTTGGGGGGGAAAACTAAGGCAACCCCCAAAAAGCAGGGCCAGAGGTTTTCTTACGACAGAAATGTCTGGTTACACCTAACTAATTTATTACTAGTATTACCACAGTATTCATACAATTGCTAAGATTTATTTGTATGTAAACTTATTAAGATGTACTTGTTCACTGTTGTAACCCGAGCCTTCTTCTCTTCTTGTGTGTCCGCAGGAAAGAGGCCTCACCAGTGCCAGATCTGCAAAAAGGCCTTCAAACACAAGCACCATCTCATCGAGCACTCACGCCTGCACTCGGGTGAGAAGCCGTACCAGTGTGACAAATGCGGCAAGCGCTTCTCCCACTCGGGCTCGTACTCACAGCACATGAACCACCGCTACTCGTACTGCAAGCGGGAAGCTGAGGAGCGTGAAGCTGCCAAACAGGAAGGGCACGACGCCGGCACTGGCCCGCTGGAACCTACGGAGCTGCTGATGCGCCGGGCCTACCTGAAAGGCCTGGGGCCCCTGGGCTTCTCGGACCCAGAGGACCAGAGCGAGGACGTGACCCGGGCGGGGAACGTCATCCTTAGGGACGGCACAGAGGGAGTCTCCAGGGAGGTGGAGAAAACGTACCAGGAAGTGACTGACAGGCAAGGGTTGGGATTTAGGGTGGATGAGGAAATGGAAGAGGCAGCGTTGGAGGAGGAAGAGGAGGAGCGAAAGAGGTTGGAAGGTGGGCGGAGCCCAGATGGGACTGTGAAAGGAGAGAAAGAGAATGGAGCATTGGGAGGGATGGAGGATGAAAGCTTGGAGGAGAGGAAACCGGCGGCGGAGCAAGGCAAGACCTTGGATCGGGAGGGCGAGAATGAGGATGCCGATTAACTACTACTGCGTTTTGGATTAAGCTTCCAGCGTTCTTTTCAGCATTTTTTTGTTGTTGTTTGTTTTCTTTAATGTCATTTTGGTCTTCTGCTCGTATTGTTTCCTGTTTCCTTTCCCACTGAGGGACTTTGAGCCAGATTCACTTTTGTGACCACACTGCTGCCGTGTCTCGGCCGTCCAGCTCAGGGTCCTGGGCCATTCGCTTGGAGACGCGAGACCGACGCAGACGTGTTGACTGCGGTCCAAAACAAATGAACAAACAAACAAACAAACAAACAAACACAGGCATCGAGCTGGATGAGACTGTTCACATTATGCAAAAAAAAAACAAGACAAAACACAAAAGTGATAACGATGTTCGTTAGAAAAAAAAGAAAGGAAACTGAAAAGGTTTCCTCAAGTGTACAGAGTGGAGCGTGAAGGCTGTGTGGTGCTTATTTCCGTAACCCCTGTGTTTTTATTGTGGTCACAGCACAAGCCTGGGAATTGCACTCCGATAAATACTACATTAAATATTAATTAAGAGGAATTTAAAAAAGTACTTTTTAAAGAGAGAAAAAAGTAAGCATCGCCTATATGTACTTAAGTACTGCGCTTGAAGCCGCAGTAACGTGTCAGTGTTACATTTTTTTGTCACTTACTGTGATATTCCTTGGTTTGTACCTTTTCTTTCCTGACCAGCCACTTGTTTATCTCAGATTTCGGTATAGCTTTTTTATGAAGCGTGCATCTTTATTAAAACAATACCTGTATGGTTCTTAAACATACATACAAAAGTCTTAAAAAAGTTGGACTAAAGTGTTTAGGGGGTGGGGCAGGGTCCTGTTAGGTTGGGTGTGAGTGTTAGAGAATGAGGGATTAAAGAGAACATAATAAATAAAAAGATGAAGGCTCCATTCTGAGAGACTTCGTCAAGCACCCCTGTATGTTTCTTTCTTTTTCGTTAGAGAAAAGCCTTATATGCAAACCCTTTTCACCTGTGTTTCTGCAAGTGCCATCCTTGTACAGCGTCAAAGCGGAGTCGACTCATGTTCTCTTTGCACCTGCTTTAGTATTAAATGAAAAAAATAATCCACTTCGATGTTTGAATTACCTTCGTCAGTATTAGTATAGCTAGACTTCATAGTTTACATATTGTTTGTGCAATTTTCTGTATTTTTATTTTGTTTCGTTTTTGTTTAAGACCATCTGTCAGTATTACCTTGGTTTCTGTTTCTGTTTTTTTTTTGTTCAGTACAAAAAATTCAATTATTTTTATTTTAAACTACCATTTTATTTATGTGACTCATTTTATATTTCCTAATTATATTTATTTCATACTGTAGTGTACAGTATTATAGTTCCTCGATATAGATATATTTTAGTAAAAATGGATCCTGACAAGTGAATATTGGAGCAAATTTTACATTAAGAGAGCATTTATTGTATCTGGAACGATTGCTGTTAATTGTTCTATTTACTTAATGTACCTGATGAAGGAGATTCTGCAATTTGGGAACTTTTGATACGATATTGTGAAAACACTGTATTTTTGACTGAGAAGAACAAAAAAATTCCACTTTATTCATTTTTCTTCATTTTGTTTTTTTTTCTCTTCTTTTTAACTAAAGAGATGAAGGCTGACTGTGGTTAATGGGATTCTTGAAATGTCTGTTAAAATATAATTTAATTTTTTTTTTCTTTTTGATTTGTATTTTTTTCTTGGAAATGACCTTGCTCGAATAAATGTAGCCCAATTTAATTTTGAATACCTGTGTCACACTTCACTGACTCGGAATTTCATGTCGTGCCCAATTGTGGCGTTGTCGGCTGACACTATCAGGTCTATGCTCTTAACAAAGTCCCATTTAATGGGCTGTACGTGGGCGTGTGCTTGATGTGGGCACGGACAGTGTAATTATGCAGAGTCTGTAATGTACATCAAGCCCCACTCCTAATGCCATCCGCTATCATTCTCTTTTTTCTCCGATATCATTTTCACCGCTATCATTTAATTAATTAGAAGAACCTTTACCTTTTGATGTGAATTATGCGTAGCACATAATCCACCTTATCAAAGTCTCTCTCTGTGCGATATCCTTCCATTAGTCTCTTTGAAGTTGAATGATGTTGGCTTGAGCTAAATTAGCGGCGGCTGCAGGCTGCCAAACCGCCTGCCTGTGAAGCCTCGGCGTCGGAAACTCAGAGGAGCTCCATTAACCATGACCTCGCTAATTTTCTCGACTCCCGTTTTCGACTCTAGTTTCATTTTCAAGGAACTGTTCAAGGCGCTCTCCTCCCTCCAGGGGGACGTGCCGCACATTTTATTACAGAAGTTAACAAGCCTGAGTTTACAAGGCTGGATGTACACGCATCAGCCGTAACATTAAAACCAAGAACTAACAGTTACACCAAGTGTTAGTGTCTAACACACTCTGACAAGAACCGTTTGTGATGGCGGTTTCTGGTGTGCAGTGGTCAGTAGCTACAACAGTGCTCCAAGGAAGGACAACCAGGGAACCGGTGACAGAGTCATGGTTCTTTCAAGCTCTTGAAGGTCCCACCTCACAACTTTTAAGACTTACAGTACCAGTCTAAAGTTTGGACACACCTTAATTCTTTTGCCACTTTTCATTATTTTAAAATTTTCTGCATTGATCATCTAATCTGAAGATCTGATGAAACTGGCTCTCATCAGGACTGCCCCAGGAAAGTAATGCTTCACAGAGTATTTTGGTTTATTTAACACTTTTAATTTACTACATGGTTCTTAAATGCTCGTTCATAGTCTGAATGGCTTTAGTGTTAACTCACAATATAGGGAAAAAAACAACAACAACAAGAGTAACATTAAATGAGAAGGTGTGTCCAAACTTGACTGGTACTGCATACACTGTGTATACTGTATATATTATACATCACTTCTAATTTTAATTTTAAGAGTTTAGGAGGTCATCCTGTAAAATTATCAGCATAAATATCTCAGTTATTAGAATTATTGTGTAATTTAACAAGATTAAAAGCATAGATTGATCATAAATTCCTATTTTGTCCTTTGTTCCTTTATTTTGCTCAGTGCTGCACCTGAATATCAGAAAATTTAAACTTTTAAATTTAATTAAAAAAAATAGGTGTCAATACAACATACATGCCTGTGCTATATATATACATAAGATAAAGAATTTGATGGAGAGTTTTGAAGATGTGGATTTTTGTGTAATACTGCATTTAAAAAAAAAAAAAAAGGGAAGTTTTCTGCATGTTTTGAAGCATCCCTGCAGCGTCATTTTTTTTTTCTTGGAAATGATATGGGTAGAGGGTGCATCTACCCACTCAGAGGGAACATGGCCAATTGTGATCTCTCTCAGACTCTGGCTGCTGATGGTAAGCAGTATAACCCGGAATTTGTGTGAGGGCATGTGTGCCTACAGTAATGATTTGGGTGATTTTTTAAATGAAATTTTTGACAGAACAGGAAGCTCGAGCCCGAGGTCACTGTGCCTAACGCAGGCATCGTCTACAGCAGGGTTTCTCAACCAGTGGGACCACCAGTGGGACACCCTATGCAACACTAGGTCATAAATCCATAGAAGTCACAGTCACAAAATATTGGGATTTTAAGATCTAATTATGAGACAAGAATGGATAAATATGAGATACTAAAAATAAGTTTTATTTTTTGGATACTAAGCAATATTTACAATGAATAACAAGCATTAAAACTAAACTGTAGAACAAAACGCAATAGAATTTAAGAAATAAACTGCCATATGAGAAAAAAAAAACATAATTTACTAGGACATAAAATAACGCATTGAGATATGGCAGGTATTAAAATATGACAGGATTACACTATATTAAGTTATTTATTTGAGACACATACTTTATTACAGTTATGGGATTTGAGATTCTATTGAATTAAATCTTTGATTAATATATATGTGTACAAAACAGCCTTAGCTTCTTTGAAATTTGATTGGGGCTGATTATTCGCCATCCAGGCTATCATTTCAACCTTTCAGCATTTTTTCTCTTCCATCCACATCCAGGGAGTTTAGCTACAGTGCCAGGGGTTGTACACTTCTTGATTACTGTATGTTGCACACCAAGGACAAAGAAACATCAAGATTCTGGAGATGGACTTGGAACCTTGAGATATTTTAGAGTAATTGTGTCAAATTTGCCCATTTTTCTCTTTTTGTGTTCAAAAACACACAAAGGAAATTAGCATATCTAAAAAATATGTGTAGTTGGAATAGTTTACCGGGAAAAAAAGATTGATGATTGATGATTGATATTTTCAGTTAGTATAATGAGACATCTCACCATTTAGAGGGTTAAATGAGTCATTTCATATTTCGAAATAGTATGTCATAATTATGTTGTAATTATGCAATGATGTAATTATGTTAGAGTTACATAAGAGAGAGATAGAGCATAAATCACGACCATCTATAAATAAATAAATAATTAAATAAATAAATAAATAAATAGGAGAAAAGTAAATCAATATACGTGATGTCTTCATTGTAAGAAATGTCATAACACTAATTTAAAAGTGATTTAATTTTAGTCATAAAGTCAGATTGGGGTTGGAGTTTAGAGTCCGATTTTTTTTTTTTTTTTTCATTTTTATTTGGTGAATAAAGAATTTTGCCAGTATAATATAAAAGTTAATTATATATTCTAAGGATTTATTTTTATTATACCTGTTGTTATAATAATAAATAATACATAATAAGAGTGTAAAAGAATATAATTTACACATAATTTACATTTTGAGGGGGTTACCCCTCCCTCTCCTGTTTCTGGTGTGATGTCATCACGTCCTCCACGTGCTCCGGCGCGCGGCGGGCGGTTCGGGAAGGAGGTAAATATGAATGGCGGAGCGGAGGGTTTCTAGCTGTTTCTCTGTGTTACTGTATGAATGTTTGGGTTTCTGTGCTCTGCTGGAGCAGCTGCGCTCTTTAACAGCTGCTGGGAAACTGAAAGGAGCAGAAAGACGCTGTACAGCGTGTGAAACAGACCGCGGGGAGAGGGGTTAGCGCGGGTTGCTAACTAACTCTTAACTAAACTTAGCCTGCGGAGCTGGTTAACGTCGCCTTAGCAACATTATAACATGAACGCGCCTCGTGCGCGCGCTGTGTGAGCGTTAGCGTGTTCAGCGGGTAAGTTAATACCTGGTATGTTTAGAGGTTTGGGTTTGTTTATATTTCACTAAAACTGTGTAAAACCAGGAGCACTGACTACAACCATTTACAGCACACAGCCATGTTAACACATAACTTTCCACTGCTTTAACTCCTTAACCAAAAGTCTCAGCAGGAAAGTTAATAGTTATAAGTAGCTAAGAAGCTCTTCATTAAAGCAAGCAGCTAACTGGTAATATATTTAGTAATGTCCTTTAGATGCATAGTTTAGCTACAAAGTAAGTCTTAATACTTCTCTAAAGTAGTATTATTGATTTTTTTAATAAGACAAGTAATTTCAGGAAGGTTTTTCCATGTTTTGAAAGTATTATTAGCTAGCCGCATCTGTGGGTGATTCCTTAATTGCGTGTTTTTTTTTTTTTTTTTTTTTTTTTTACTATTTTAATAAAAAATATGCATTAATTTTAATCTGAAGACATAACTATTTAAATTGAAATGTAATCAGAAACAAAGTTAAATGAACAGATACAGTAAATGTTAAACTTTCAGTCTGACCATTAAACTGTGAAATTTGCAGTGCATAGCAGCACTTCATCACTTCCTATTGAAGTTGTATGTTCATAATTTGTGTACTAACCTGCCAAACCCACACTATTAACATTTAGTATATAGTCTGTGCCATATAAGTTTGTGTGCAGTACACAGTTGGCATGCAAACAGTGTTTACATGCTTTAAAGGAAAGACTTGACCAGGGCTGAGCTTTTAAATGAAATTGAAAAAGCATGCTGGACACAATTTTATTTTATTCACTGTTTAACATAGAACAAATATCAGATGCTGAAAGAAAACGGTTTTACCATTTTGTAAAAATGTGAACTCATTTAGAACTTTATGGCAGAACCGCATCTCAAAAAAATTGTGAAAGAGGCAAGTAATTACTTGAAAAGTAAGTGGTACTAAAACATATTATCTGCTATATGAGCAATTTGTAACTAATACTATGTTCACAAACAGGTGAAAGTGACAGTCAGGTCAAATCTGGTCTTTTACATCATATGTGCCCCACAGTGTGAACAACAAAAAAAAAAAAAAAAAACTGAAACTGATATTTTCACAATTCTGATTTCGGCCACTTAAATATGGAGAATAAAAATCTGATTTGTGGCAATGCAACTCTGCCTGAACAGCCAGATCAGATTTCTTGCAACTTTTAGGCCTACATCAAGAGAAAGTGAACAGCTAACCATGAGTGACATGAACACACTGGAAAATGGCCCTCAGCAGTGAGTGAGGGCTTCATTGGCTAAAAAATAAGGTCAAATCTCTGAAATACTTGCACTGAAATTTCTGTTTTAATAATATGAGAAAGCTTGTGTCACAGTTGTTGTGGTGTTTCTAACGTATAAGCTGAACATGACTACAGACTCTGGCTGCAGTGTCAAGAAAAAGTAAGCAAAACACTAAACTTCTGTCTGGGTTCTTTTTTTAGTGAGGCTTTAGTGATTGCTTGGTGATGAGCTGAGCTGCAGTCTGAACTGATTTATAGCTCTTCAGATTCTGACAAGGATTAAAGTGAAACTTCATGTGAAGCATTGCCTTTCAGCGCATGCGTGCCACTTACAAAGCACAAACCATTTAGATAGATGTCAGGTGTGAGTCACATTTAAAATGATTGTGTGAAAGCCTAAACCAAAAACAACGAATTTGGTCAGAAGATTGGATTTGGGACACTTTCACCTGCTGTGTCAACATAGCCTAACTCTTATGACCGGGTATAAAACTGTATAGAATTTTATAGAAAAATAAAGTCTTTCAGAAGCCAAGATGGGCAATTATTCATCAAAAACTGCATATAAATATTGTGGAACAATTTCAGAAAGATGTTTCCTCACAAAAAATTGAATATCTTTGAATATCTCACTATCAACAGTACATAATTTGGTCATTATTGGATGCAATATTGAAAATAATAATTATATAATTTGGTTCAAAGGAACTTTTGGTAGTACCATAAATAATATATTTACTGTTGCTGCCCTCATAGCCCCTTACAACCTCATACTAACACATTACTGCAGTTACACTGTACAGGTGCAGAGGCAAAATTCGTTTTTCTAAATATAACTAATGAATAGAGAGAAATGTATTCTCGGCTCAGTCCTCGCGCTCAGGGCTGTATTGTGAGTCTGAATACCCACCTCAGGCTTGTCTAAGACTCAAAACATGACTGTGATCGTAAGTGTGGAGCAATTTTCTATGCGTTATGGAAAGTAGCATGGTAATTTTTTTGTGCAATATGCAAGTTCAAAGAGGGCATGAACCTCGGCCGTGCTCACAATGAGTCAGTCAGCAGCAGATGAAACACACAATTTAACTTTTGCTCCATCATAACCCATGACCTCAAATGAAATACTAAAGAACCAGTGAACATGTGATTTTTTGGGCATTGGAACTTTTGGTAGTACCATAAATAATATTTTTACTGCATGTTTAGGTAATATTTTTGTAATAAAGCATTTTAAATGTGACTTTATAAAATAAAAGGCTCTTTTAAGGTAGACATTTAGAAATAAAGAATGTTTTCCATTTGATATAGTAAAGAAGAAATGGGTTTTCATCCATTTTTCATTTTTTCTGTCTGAGACAGCCTAAATTTGAAGAAAAATAGAACAATTAATCTTTACTCGATTCTTGATTTCTGTTTTTAGCATTGCTCTAATCTGTTTTTAAATTTAGTCTCAATGCATTAAGCGACATATTTTGATTATATTCATTTGCAGTAGTACACAAGATGCACAGCATACTAAGTTATTTAATCTGGGTCCTGCCCTAAGAGTTAGGAAAGTGTTTGCCCTTCTGCTATGAAGCCAGTCCTCTGGAGGTACATGTTTTTGTTGTTTTACAATATATTAAAACTAGATTCAAGTTGTGTGTTGAAATTTAAGCACTGATTGAAAGCACATTTCTTTTTAATTGATTTTGTGCTAATATTGGCTTCAGGATAGTAATTAAACTTTACACTAGGCCTGTCATGATAATTATATTTTTGCCTTATCATTCAATAAATGATCTTAATAATATTTGAAAATGGTCATGATGGTCTATTTGTATGTAGGGACTGCACTAGGAGGGGACAAATAT